>NW_013953434.1:93012-96258 GCF_001266775.1 Austrofundulus limnaeus
ATCTTACCACTTGAAACATCACTAGCCCTGAAGCTGCTGGTAGACATTGGTCTACGGTTGGAATTATCAAAGGTTTTTGACACCTGAGAGACACCGTAGCAACTCATTTGCGTTTGGAAGCGGGGGGTGGGGGTGGGGGGAGGACCAGGGAGGATGATTCAACCACTCAACCACTAGATGTCGCTGAAAACAACAAATCCTACACACTGTGCCTTTAAACATGAAAATTAAATGAATAACCTCACTTGTAAAATTAATGCACAAATAAAAAAGCAAGAGACACAGTCTCTCCAGTATGTCCTGGGTCTTTCTCTGGGTCTACTCCCAGGGAAAATGAAACTCTCAGGGAAACTAAAAAGTATACGGTTAAACGCTACACATTTGCAATTTATTTTTTTCTGATAAAACATACGGTATATTCTCTTATGTTCTCACAGGCTTACTGTCACATTTTATTTTGTTGTCTCAATTTTTATGCTACAAATATCCTTCTAAAAATGCTTTCTGAACAGTTAACAGTGTGATATATGTACATCACTGACAATATACATGTGGTTTGCAGGGACCCCATCCTGTGTTAGGCTGTCTGGTCATGATTTTAACAGTGATCCAGCCCATACTGGCTCTGCTACGCTGTGGACCACAACATCCACGGTAAGAATCTTCACATTGAACAAATTTTTATAAAACAGTTTACCCAAATCAGTGTTCTGTTCCTAAACATTAAAACCAAAACTATTTAATGTGGCCTATTTTAGACATTCTTTAAAAAAGGTTTTGTACCAGCTTGGTCTACAACCACAATTCCACTGAAGTTGGGACGTTGTGTAACACAAGTAAAAACAGAATAAAATGATTTGCGTATCCTTTTCAACTTAAGTTTAATGTTCACGTCTCACTTTAAGCAAAGTGCAAGAGTAATTCTTAAGTGTGAGTCTTAGAGATGATTTACAGCACTTCGCTGTGCCCCAAAGCTGATCTGGTGTTACAAAATCCCCAGCATGGACCAATCACTGCATCAGATTTCATGTCTAAAAATATACTTAGAAATGTCAAGATAAAAATGTAAGAAATCCTAAAATAAGTTCACATTTGACACAATAGTGTTCATACATGTCACGTTGTGATTGTCTGTAAATTAGCTCCATAAAAGTTCCTCATTTGCATCATGAATAAAGAAAATCTTGTGGATTATTTCAAAAACTGCAGCTTGAAGGTATTTTTTTTACGTCTCAGAGCCTGAGGAAATGTTGTTTTCATCCTCCTCCTCTTTAATTAAACAGACATCACCATCACACACAGTAATTATTCGCTTGGTCCCTGGATATACAGTCAAATCAAGACAACGGCGTACATACAAATAAATCCAGATGTATCAAACCATGTGTATGCCGGAATCCACGCACGTTTCTTTTGTACATCATAATCAACATTGAATTGAGCGCCTGTGAGATACCTCCGTTGACACGCCTTCATTTACATGTGTTAAATGGATGCAAATAATTTCCTGCATGTGACATACATATTTGTGAGATCTCTACAACAGATGATTTCTAGATTCAGAATAATAATTAAATAAATATAATAAGGTGAAAATGATTCCTAAGTAAATAGGAAAGTAAAAATATATTTGTCACAGGCAAAGAACAATTGATTGTGTCATGTCATGTCAAATTCATTTATATAGCACATTAAACACAGGTATAAAGCACCAAAGTGCCACACAGAGAACAACAAAATAATAAAAACAGAGCATAAAACAATACTTCAATTAAATGCCAAAGAATCAAAATGAGTTTTAAGAAGTGATTTAAAATGATCCAGCCCATTTAAAGCTTTATAAGTTAATAAAAGAATCTTAAAATCTGTTCGATAAAGAACAGGCAGCCAATGTAAAGATGCCAGTATAGGCCTTATACGGTCATGCTTCCTGGTTCCTGTAGGAGCCGTGCTGCTGATTATGTGTGCATGTGTGTAAAGCTGCTGTTACTGGGAGCACAGCCCTCCATTCTGAGCCTGGTCATGTTAACTTTGTGCATGAGTATATTAACATAATTACTGGCAGAACATAGATCTTTGTTTATTTAATAGCTGATATGAAGAAACGAGTCACAGCACCTCAGTGGAGAGATTTAATGAGATGACATGATGTTGGCAATTGCCGTTCCATGGCTCGGCTCAGGGTGGACTGGCACAGTCCCGGTCGGTTTGTCAGCTGTCTCTAGGAAGCCCCTGTGGAACCCCAGTGTGAGCACAGCTCCTCATCGCTGTGTCATGCTCCCAAACCAACCGCAGCTCCAAGCACAGTTGCAAATTTAGTATATTCAAACTGTCAGCTGAACTCATTCTTGAGGCTTAGACCAGACCACCTGCCCCCCACAGACTTGTCCAGTAAGCCCTAGGCATGATGGGTGCATCACTTCAGCCTCTCTGGAACATGGTCCATCTGGATTCAGACCACATGACTTTCTTCCAAAGCTCTAGAATCCAGTTTTTATGATCCCCAGCAAATATGTTTTTCTGATTAACCTCACTGATAAGTGGTTTTCCTACAAAAACACATCTGTTTAATACCAATCTGTTGATCCCTTTGTATTGTTTAATGTTTCCTTTTGCTACAAATATCATGTAAGATAAAATTGTCTGTGCTTAAAAGAATACTTTTTGCTACAGCAGGTAATAATGTAGATGTTCTGTTAAATTTGACAGGCGGTATATATTCAACTTGTCACATGCTTTCATTGGAATTGCAGCAAAAGGCTTAGGTGGTAAGTTCTATTTTTTCATTATATATGCTTGATGACTCATAAAAATATTAACATACGCTCTTGTTAAAGAGTTTGAAATGCCTACTTTTTTATGAAACCACACAGTGGCAGCCATATTCACAGGCCTGAGTATAATTGACAACACTACGAACTCCTGGCTGATGAGCGTGATGGGCGGTTTTGTGGCGTGGGAAGCTATTTTCTACACACTGTTGGAGCTCTTCAGTAGATGGAAGAAAAATAAACCAGGTAAAGATGTGGTGATGTGAACAAACTTGTTCAAATGAGTGCCTTTATTAGCGTTTTCATATTTTCTTTTACCTTTTGAATTTATATTTTCAAACTGGCCATTTAACTGATCATAGCAAAATGCCCTATCAACGGATTTAGAGAAGCATTTAGAGAGTAATCATGGGAAGCACATGCATTTGTACATTATTGTTAGAAAAGTAAAAGCAAAAATTAAATAACTTAAAAC
>NW_013953434.1:97258-103076 GCF_001266775.1 Austrofundulus limnaeus
TAATTACACTGCTTTTTATTTTTGGTTCATCAGAAAAGACCTTGACAAAAAGGATGGTACCTCTAGAAAAGATTGGAAATCAGTCCAGTGCAGTCAGTCTGCTGTTATTCAGATAGATTTTCTTCACTAACAACTTCATATTTCATTAGTTTGACGATATTTTGAGTTGAAAATAATAAATATAAACAATAAATCACTACATAATTATGTTGACAATAGGCTATTCTGTTTGAATTGAAATTATAATTTAAAATTTATTAATATAGCCTAACAGTATAATTTAAATTGGCTATTAATACTATTAACACTACAATATTAATATGAAGATCTTAAACTAGAAACCACTATGCATTAATTGTAGTGGCAAAATGTTTTTTAAAAGCCTTGTTCATATCAAAATTTTTCTTTATTTAAGAGAATCACGTCAACCCCTTCAGACGTTTACCTGTGGCCTTCAAAAATCTGTCATTTTTACAAAACATCATTACTCCCAAGGGAGGGGGAGGATTGCAGGCAGACTGACAGCAGCTGTGATAACAGTGCCGGTAGCTCAAAGCAGGACAGGGAAAAGTGGATATCATATTTCTAGCAGCAGAACAGTTGGATTATTGGTTGAAAAGTGATTATTTAATTTAATTTGTTAATTAATTTTTATTCATGTCACCTGTGGGTTGTACAGTCACTAACTGTAACAACCCACAGGAGACCTGGCATTAACACCAACTGTAGCTGTTATTTCTTCCCAATCCTTGGCTTTAGCAGGTTATTTAATTCCACAGCTGACTTTTCAGGATTTCTGAGACCAGGGGTCTCATGCATAAAGGAGTGCGCAGCTTTCACACTAAAAGTTGGCGTACGGACAAATTTAGAAAAAGTGCACCGCGCAAAAAAAAAAAAATCAGGTGTATAAAACTGTGCGCACGCATGTTCCTGCACACCTTTTCTTTATACATCCCAACAAACATGGAACTGAGCACACCTGAGATACCTCCCCTGACATGCCTCCATTTAAATCTGTAAAATAGATGTAAATGTGTCCAGCGTGTGGGATTCTCCTTAGAATTTCCTCTCTCTGGGATCAGAAATGATTTTTAGATGCAGGAAAATTATACATTAAATGGAGAATGAGTGAGAAAACTGTCTAAATTAGACACCGCATAGTGGTAACATAATGACCCCTGCACHRACAAATGCACCAGAACTCAGAAGTCTTTATTCCTAATAAATGTCATGCTACTAGGTGCATCCCAAAATTGTGGTGGTTTGGTAGGGGGGTCTTTTGGGGGGGGGAGGGGGGGGGGGACTGATTGGTGGGCCTGATGGATAGAGCTTCATCAGAGCTAAACAACAAAAGAAATCTGAAGCTCCTATGTTGAACAGTTTCTGAGTTATAAGCATTTTTGCATGTCCTGACACCCCCACTTTGAAAGGAGCCCCCTCCTCAAATATGGGGTCTATCGTAAAACCGTTGGCTGGCGCAGTGTAGGTCAGACTCATCTACAGCTCTGCCAATTTTCAAAATTTCATGTTGATTGGTGCAGCCGTTTCTGTGCTACGGTTGACCAAAAATCACTGAAAAAGTAAAATAAATAAATAAATAAACAGTATGAAAACAATATGACTCCCGCTTACGCTTCGCGTGCGGGGGTCATATTGATTGTAAACACAGAGGAACTTATGAGTTTGGTAGAACTTACTGCTGCTCTGTTTTCTTGTCTGAGGTTAAATGATTTTCAGTTCCGGGGTTCAGTTTCATGATCGTTCGAGTTTAAACTATAAAAGCTCGAACAAAAAAAATTAACACCGTGTTCAGACACTCATTACATCCAGAAAACAGAACAGAGTCATATTTCTGTGGATTCAGGTCAGATTCATGACTTTGTGGGTTAAAACTGTCAACTGAAAAACTTTGCGTGGCTGCCGCACATTCTCACAGCAGGTGAAAACGCAACGTTTGTTTAGATACATCACAACGTGGGCGTAGAGCCTGGCACACACAAATTTTTTATGGGTACGCACCATTTATACATGAGGCCCCACGTCTTAAAGTTCTGAACTTGAAGTTCTTTCTTTTTTTTTGCTGCCATTCTCATGAATGAACACTTCCTGGTATGTGGGGCAGGAAGCGTAGCCTTATATGGTGGTTTTGGGGCGGTAATTATGCTAATTTTGTCTCCTCAGCACAAGCACCTGAATACGTACGGGTGGCATTCATCATGTTTACCCTGCTCATTTACACACTTTTCCTAAAGTTAGAAGCATTTGCTGAATCTGCCATGGCATGTTTGTACGAACCCTTCATACAAAGAGAAATTTAGGATAAAAACATGAAAATGTTCTTGCATGAGGCCAGCTGTTTGCTACAGTTGACCAGTTTTTTTTTTTAAATAAGTGTCTAAAACAGCCATCAATCTCTAATTTTCTGCAGTGGTTTTAATAATTATCTCTATCATTTCAAGTAACTTTTTTTAAACTTGTATTATTACAATGTTTAAGAACACTTATGTTTGAAAAGGTTTTCTGAGATGCAGTCAAGTTCACCCTTTTCCTTATTTTTGATCACAGATGCTGCTACTTCTTCACGGGAATCAAAACGAGTAAGAAAAAGTATATTGTCTAAAAGCAAAAGCAAACTAAATTACACAATTCCATTTTGTTAAGTCTGTCTTTTTTATATTTTACAGGTCCGTATTGACAGTCTTCTGGTGGCCATTTACTTTCTTGGAAACATTTGCTTTTTGGTTGCTCTACTGAGTGGAATTGGGACGTCATAAGCTAACTCTTTAAATCCTAGGGGAGCATCGGCGAGCCCATTTAAATACCTATTTGTAAAGACCAGTAGAATTCTATATATTATTACAATTTGGAATTTAAGGTTTTTATTGATGCATAAAATATTGAAATAGCTTTAAAAAAACACTATAGCATGTAAAAATGTAAAAACAAGCTCAGGTTTTTTAATTGTAGGACCAAGGCCCCAAAGATTTATATTGATGAACATATATAGTAGTGTGTAGAAAAAGCAGAGTGGTATTATTTTATTAATTAGCTTTTTTTTTGTTTGAAAAAAATTTATAACTCATTTAGCAATCCATATTGTGGTTAGCCATTTTTTAAACAAAGTACACAATGCTGTGCTTCATCATCAATAATCATTGGAGCTCTGGCACAGCGGAAGAAATGGCACACCACCGCAGTGTCTGCTGTATGTCTGTATCTGTTCATTTTAAACAAGTTTGAGATGTATACAAATGTATAATGACAATTTTATTTTAGTACAATATTGGTGCATCCCAGAGAGACAGTGTGAGCTGCAAAGGATGCTGGATAACCTTGTGGCAATTATGTGTGTGATATTTATGACTGTTTACAATGTTTAAGAGTGTGGAAATGGACGGTTCTGGTTAATATTATCTTCAGGTCTCTGTTATTAGTTGTAAACTGACACAATGAGTCAGAGGTTGTTCCTGGTATGTGTAAGGTTTCCACAGCGTCACACTTGTGATTGGGAAACTGTCAGTTTCAGCCAACGGCAGAAGACTACTGGAGAGTTCACCAGGAAAGAATGTGGACACTAAAGCGAATGTGTGTGCTTAAAGTGCCTGTGACATGTATATCATTCCAATACAAAAGTAAAAAACATCTTTATATTTAACAAAATTGATACAAAACACGTTTTACCCATTTTGTCACCTGACATATTTTACAGTCTGCTTTTAGTTGTAGCAACGCTCTGTTCACATGCAGACATTCCTATTTGATGTCACTTCCTGTTACTTCACATGACAATATCTCAACTGTTCATGTCAGCAGCAATGATTTTGTTTTGCAATATGTTATCAATGTCATCTTTTAAATAATCCATAAATTTTTATTGCAAAAATGTGATGTCAGAAGCACTTCAAAATGTACATTTATTTTCTTTTTTTCAGAACCTAGTAGAGGAGGTTTGCGACATTATATTAAGTATATAAATAATAATAAATATATTATATTAAGTATAACCATGAAGTGATGTAACCAAGAAGTGATGTAAACAATAGGTTGTTCTTTTGAGATATAAAATAGGAGGTGTTTATATATTTTGTCTATGTATGCATAATTGTATGACTTTACAAAAATTGTATGCACAACAGAAATAAGAGCTTTTGGGGGAGGGTGGTGATTGATGATGCCTTTATTGTCATTGTACAGAGCACAATGAAATTACATTTAAGAACACCCATTCAAGAAGACACCCAAGTGAAAAAATATTATACTAAGTATACTAAATCTAAGTATACTTTAGTATACTTGAAGCCGCACCAATCACCAGTATACTTAAAGAGTGCTATTTTGGAACAACTAATTTAATACTAAATATACTTAAGCTGTATTTAAGTTGTACAAAAGCACAATTTTAAGTGTATTAAGTATACTTTTAAATACTAAAATGGAACAACTTCAAATATACTTAGTACACTTTAAGGAGAACAAAAATGGTGAACTGACGCACCCCTGGGGCCACCAATGCTGTTTATTGTTGTATCTGAAAATTTAGAATTGAATTTAGTTTGCTGTGGTCTGTTTGTAAGAAAAGAATGATATCACCTGATTCAAAGAGGATTCACATTCATCTGTGTTAACTTCTTGGAGAGAATGTGTGGTTGAATTGAGTTAAAAGCAGAACTAAAATCTGCAAACAACATTCCAACATATGCACTTGGCTTCTCAAGGTGGTTTAGAGTAAGATGCACAAGAGTTGATATTGCATCACTTGTGCTGTGTTTCCTTGTATAGTCAAGCTGATACTAGCTGCATTCCCATTGACCATGAAAATGCGCAAATTAGAATTTCGGAAATAGAAATGGAAGCTCAATGGAAACACGTCAATTTTGAAAAACCTTCCTTTATTTGACAAAATGTTTTTGCGCTAGGATGAGGTGGTTTTTCGGCCCTATCGAAATTGGTGTATTTCACAAAACTGCAATGAAAACACTTTTTTTGCATCACGGGAATCACGTGATCAACAATCGGCTGTTTCTACTGGTGAAAAAGACGACGACGGAGAAGACAACAGGAAGTAAAAGTAGTAGTAAAATACACAAAGTTATAAAAGAAAGTAGTAAACTCACCGACTACAATTTCCCAAAAACGCTGCATACGTAGCCGCTCACAATAAGGGGCTTGTCGCCCGAAAGCCTCGATAGGACGCCAACGTCTCTTCTAATGGCTGATGATGAGCGCTAGTGTCATGGTAGCAATATGCATGTGTTTACATCCATTGCTGCCATGTTTGTAAAGACTTATCGTGAGAACAAACATATTCACGCGTGACTTTAATAGCATTTCTTGCTTAATGGAAACACCGCAATTGCGCAACTGTGTTTTTCGACAACAGAATATTGACAAAGTTTAGCGCTCATTTGCTATGGAAACTTAGCTAGTGACTCTACCTCAGTCTGAAGCACATTTATCATTAGTCTCTTCATTCAGTGCTGGCTCAAGCCATTTTGGTGCCCTAGGTGAGTTGAAGCGCAACCCCTTCCCCCCACTAGTTTACTGTGGTAAACTTAGATTTATTTGCTTTAAACACAAACATACATCACACAACAAATTAAATGAATAAATAAAGTAAATATAATTAAATCAAATGACAAGGGTAAACAAAAGACCCTGTTCACAATATGTGCAAAGATTTAGAAGGTCCTCTCTTTTGGAAAGTATAAGAAGGTCCTCGGCTGACAAACTCAGTCCTCACTGTGTCAGAATGGATGTCAGCAGGATTAGTAGTAGGAGTAGTTTTTTTTTTCCTGTAATACCTCATTGTTTTTTTTTA
>NW_013953434.1:104076-106136 GCF_001266775.1 Austrofundulus limnaeus
TCCTCTCTTTTTGGAAAATATAAGTCTGATTTTACCTCATAAGGTCCTCGGCTGACAAACTCAGTCCTCACTGTGTCAGAATGGATGTCAGCAGGATTAGTAGTAGGAGTAGTTTATTTTTCCTGTAATACCTCATTATTGTTCTTTAAGACAAAGCTAATTGAAAGGGGCGCTGAGCAGTTACAACCAGGGATTACAGATAACTTTTTTCTGCAGTTCGGCAACCCCTCCAGCAGATGGTGCTCTAGGTGACTGCCTAGTTCGCCTATGCCAAGAGCCGGCCCTGTCTCCATTACTTTAAAAACATTTGAGCTGAGTGCAATGGGCCTGTAATCATTATCCTCTTGTGGGAATGCCTTTTTTTGAAACTGGTATAATAATAGACTTCTTCCAAATTTCTGATACAGTTTGTGTATCTACTGAGAGTTGAAACAGCTGGTGCCAAACTGGGGTCAATTCTTCAGCAAACAATTTTAAAAAGAAAGTGGACATGTTGTCAGGGGCCTCGTGTACAAACGGTGCGTTCGCATAAAAAAGCTGCGTGTGCCAGGTTCTACGCCCACGTTGGGATGTATCAAAACCAACATTGAGTGGCTGCCGTGAGAATGTGAGGCAGCCACGCGGTTTTTCAGTCGACAGTTTTAACCCACAAAGTCATGAATCTGACCAGTATCCACAGAAATATGACTCTGATCTGTTTTCTACATGTGAGAAGTGTCTTAACACGGTTAGACTTTTTTTTGTTTGATTACTATCATGAAAGTGAACCCCGGGACTGAAAATCATTTAACCTCAGACAAGAGAACAGAGCAGCCTAAAACTGACCAAAGAACCTCAGTCCAGTCTGTAAACTGTAAAGTTTTTATATTGTTGTCACATAGGTGAAAACACACGCAGAGCGCAGGGCTGGGAGGCACACACACAGCTGAGGAGAACAGCTCAGCTGTGATGATTCCTCAGCCCCACAAGACGCAGACAATAGATTTGTTGCTGCGTAAAGTTGTGCATAATTTATGGATCAATGTACACTGTTCTGCAGGTTGATATCACCACAAGAAGAATTGAGGACAGCGTGTTTTTTTTTGTATCACACCGAAAAAATACAATCAGGTAGGCCTATTTTACTGTAGTTCTGAGTCGAGCCATGTAGCTGAATGAGAGACTTCATGATTCTAAAATATAAATCCTACACTGTGGCGACTCATTTCTTCACATCAACTATTTAATAAATATTTTTCTAAGTTCTACCAAACTCATAAGTTCTTCTGTGTTTGCAGTCATTTATTAAAGACGTGGAAATGTGGAAATGTCTGTCAGTCTCATGCACCGCCGAAGACAGCAGCTTCACACACGTGCACACACACCAACACCCACACCTTTGCGTGTGGCAAACTCATTTTTACAGCCCACTACTTATTTAGACAGTTTTCTCACTCATTCTCCATTTAATGTATAATTTTCCTGCATCTAAAAATCATTTCTGATGCCACAGAGAGGACAATCTGAGGAGAATCTCACACGCTGGACACATTTACATCTATTTTACAAATTGAAATGGAGGCGTGTCAGGGGAGGTGTCTCAGGTGTGCTAAGTTCCACATTCGTTGAGATGTATAAAGGAAAGCTGTGCAGAAACATGCATACGCACAGTTTTATACATCTGATTTTTTTTGTGTGGAGCACTTTTCTAAATTTGTCTGTACGCCAACTTTTAGTGTGAAAGCTGCTCAATCCTTTATACATGAGGCCCTTATTAGGGGTCCAAGCCCGAGGAAGCAGGGTAACGCAGCTGCAAAGCAGCAGCGTTTCCATGTCTCCAGCGGAGCATGGAACCCTATTGTATCTGTTCCGTTTTTTATTATTATTATTATTATTATTATTAGGGGTCCAAGCCCGAGGAAGCAGGGTAACGCAGCTGCAAAGCAGCAGCGTTTCCATGTCTCCAGCGGAGCATGGAACCCTATTGTATCTGTTCCGTTTTTTAGTAAGTAAGTATGTAAAAGTAAGTAAGTAAGTATGTAAAAGTAAGTAAGTAAGTATGTAAAAGTAAGTAAGTAAGT
>NW_013953435.1:0-16684 GCF_001266775.1 Austrofundulus limnaeus
CTGTCGCTATGTCACACAGTGGAGTCTCTCTGATTGGTTGACGCGACGCGTCGAGCTGCAAAAGTTCAGATTTTCTAATGGTGCGTTCACACCAAACACGATTTCAGCATCAGGAGCCTCAGGTTTACGTACAAAGTCTATGGTGGACGCGCTTCAATCAGCGTCGGGAAGTGTTGCGGCGCCTCAAGCGCGATTATAGCAGTGCGATTTGAACGATTTGAAGATGTGAGCATTCGACGCGCTGAGGCGCAAATCGCTGAAGTTAGAAAATCTCTGTGAAAAGCTGTGTGATTTGGTTCAAATTTCTGTCAGCAATTTCTGAGCAATATAATCTCCCTAAAAGTTTCATCAAAATCCAAGGTGGATTTATTTTATTTATTTTCAAATTTTACAGACAACGGAGCCCTGCAACAGAGGTTAGCCTCCTCTGTACTCAGGTACAAGAGGAAATCACTTAAGTCTGCACTAACCAATAAGGACACGTTTTACATAGTTCTTTGACCCCACCCTGAAAGTTTATGTTCTTGTAATTTAAAACTTTTGAGCTCAACCAAAAACTTAAAGTAAACTAAGTAGTAAAGTTTATTTATATAGCACCTTTCATAGACATAAAATCACAAAGCACTTCACATAAAATAGAATAAAATCAAGAAAGTAAAATAGTAAATTAAAACATCACCACAGCATTACAATTCATACAAGAATACAAGTAGTAAAAAACAAACAAAACAAAACTTAGCTAAAAGCCTGTTTGTAAAAGAAAGTTTTCAGATGTTTTTTTAAAAAGCATCAATAGAACCAAGGCTGCATATAAGTTGGGGCAGTGCATTCCAGAGCCGAGGTGCAACTGCTTGGAAAGACCAATCCCCTCTGGATTTGAAATGTGTGCGGGGTGCCACCAACAACATCTGACCTGATGACCTCAAACTGTGAGATGGTGTGAAGCTGGATCAAATCTGAGAAATATGATGGGCCTTGACCATGTAAGGCTCTAAAATTTAAAGCCAGAATTTTAAAATGAATTCTAAAATGAACTGGGAGCCAGTGAAGAGAAGCCAAAACAGGTGTGATGTGAGCACGTGTGTTTATGTTAGTTAACAGTCGAGCAGCCGAGTTCTGGACAACATGAAGACAGTCTAACTTGTTTAAACAAGTGAATAGGCTGTTAAAATAGTCCAAACGAGAAGAAATAAATGCATGAATGACCATTTCAAGTTCAGCTTTTGAGAGGAAATTTTTCAATTTTGAGATGTTCCTAAGGTGAAAGTAACAGTTTCTGGTCAGTTGTTTTGCGTGTTGTTTCAGAGACGTTGCAGAATCAAAAATGACACCCAAGTTTCTGAGGCTGGACTGAACAGATGGACCTAAGACACCACTAAACTGTTCAATCTGAGCAACCTTATTTTCCAGCGCAATAATCAGAGTTTCAGTTTTATCAGAGTTAAGTTGTAGATAATTTTTGCTTAACCACTGTTTGCTGCTAGCTAAACAATTTGTTAGGGACTCTATTTTATGAAACTCACTTTCTCTAAATGAACAATAAAGTTGGATATCATCAGCATAGAGCTGAAATTTCACATTTCTGAATTTCTGAATTACCTGTCCAAGGGGGAGAATATAAAGAATAAACAGAATGGGTCCCAAAACAGAACCCTGGGGTACACCACAAGTCAGGCTGGTGGTATCGGACATGATGCGATTTATAGAAACATTAAAACCAAAAACTTAGAGCATCAACCAAAAGTTTGAGATTCAACCAAAGACTTCTGACATGCGAAAAAAGGTTTCTGTTTTGCAAAGGAATTTTTGAATGAAATCACTTTTTTGTTTGGTTGAAATTACTTTTTTATGTTGATTTTTTAAATAGAAATTACATTTGTTTATTGAAACTGTTTTTGTTTGACTCAATAATAATAATAATAATAATAATAATAATAATAATAATAATAATAATAATTACCTCCATGTAAAGTGATATTGTCACCACCGCTAAGCAGACAGGGCTATCTGCCAGCCAACTTCTCTGGCACCCCCACTGCCCTATAGGTGTGGTACACTTTTGTGTTTTGGAATTTGCAACGTATTTATCATGCAGTCAGTTTTATGAATGCAGCATTTTTACATTGCAGCCCGATTATCTTTTTCCACTAAGCATCACTTCCTGACATAATGGCCCTTTCTGAAAGCATGCTGCTCTCTCCCTGATTTACCACATGGACTCCAGCATTCCTGAATGATTGAGTCTGTGTTTTAATGAAGAGACAATCATTAACAGCTCTCGTGAATTTAACTGAGTGGATTAGGTTCTGAATGGAATTTATGGGCTATCCATGGGGCGAAGGATGCATCTTTCATGTAGTCGTCATATTGGATTTCAAGTTAACAATCTAAATAAATAAATAAATAAATAAATAAATAAATAAATAAATAAATAAATAAATAAATAAATTATTGAAATTTGAGCTGAAAGGATCAGACAAGTTGTCCTTTTAACATCACCAGCAGGTGGAGACAGTCTCTCTCTTTTGACTGATGCCTGATTTCTTTCAGCACAGCTGTTTAGTGGGATCACATTTCGAAGACTTGAGCTTTTAGAAACATTCAGAACAACTAAATGTACATATAAGTCATTAACTTTTGGAGTCATGTTGCCAGCTGACTTTACAAATTATTAAAGTGACTAATTTCACAAATGTTGTGATCAAATGTGATGTGGCAGCTGAAGCTGATCAGATGCGGTGAAATGCATTTATGCTTTTAATGTTAAGTTATATTTTGGGAGATGACCAAAAGCAATGTTTTTATTTAATTCTATTCAGATGAAAGTGAGCTCAAAAGTTTATTAGAATCGATAGGAAAGTTGCCACAGTTCAAGTCCCGATGAACAGTGAGCTTTGTGAAGCTCCATCCTTGGAAATGTAGGATTAGTGTTCGCGCGTGGGTGAAGAGGGGGAGAGTGACGCCTGCGCTCTCCCCCTGCTGAACAGACAGGCAGTGGGACTCCAGTTGGGCGGCGGACTCCCAGACGCAGCAGCAGCAGCATTCCACTGGCTGGACTGGACCAGACGGGAGGAGGACGCACGCTCCGACCGCAGCTCCTCACCCACTCTTTCTTTGTGTCATTGATCTGACACACGGAGGGACGCGCTTCTAGGGTCCAGACTCGAAAAGTGACAGAAACTAAGCAAAACCCGGACTTTTAAAAAAATAATGTTGTTGTATTAAGGGAATTATTTTTGTTTTGTTTTTGCACGAGTCCCGCTGGATCTATTCTCTCCACATCGGAGCGCACGGCGCGTCTCTTCACAGATTTCCATCCAGTGGATGTACCCTGGGAGTTACACTAAGTCCGTTTTAGTTGGTAAAACCCTCCTTCAACGCTGTTAGTGTTTGTTTCTCACGCGCAGGAAAACCATGATCTTCGCAGCGTTGTATGTTGTTCTGCCTCTTTTGGGTAAGTTGAACTTAAAAGAACGGCAGGAAATCTGAAAATATATTTTTATAAGCTAAAGATTCTGAGAGGAAAGACGGGAGAATCCAGAGGAAGGGATCCAAGGAGCCGCGTTAAAAAAAAGGGAACATATTAGAAGTTAAGCTAATCAAAAAGTGAAAAATCTAAAACAGTTTTGAATAATGTGGTTATCAACGCCACGACTTGTTTTAATGTTCTAATTCCTGAGAGCGGCTTACACAAAATACCCACAGCACATAAGTAAACAAAAAGGATATAACTATTCCTAATAAAATAAAGTTTCTGGTTTTATTTTGTCTGTAAACTCTGCCTCCAGATGCGACGTGTTACGCGCAGGAGAACCTGCGCGCCGGGGCCACTCGGCTGGACTGCGTGAGGGCCAGCGAGCAGTGTCTGCGGGAGCAGTCGTGCAGCACCAAGTACCGCACCATGAGGCAGTGCGTGGCCGGCGGGAAGGAGGGCAACAACAGCCTGGAGGTGAAGGACGAGTGTCGGAGCGCCATGGAGGCGCTGAAGCAGAGCCCGCTGTACAACTGCCGCTGCAAGAGGGGCATGAAGAAAGAAAAGAACTGCCTCCGCATCTACTGGGGCATTTACCAGACTTTACAAGGTCTGTCGTTTTCTTTGTTTGGGAATTAGAGACATGGGTTTTTTTTTGTTTGGACCTTGCACTTTGGACATTGCCTACTGTGTTGCTAGAGTTTTAGAATAAAATCATCTTATGTTGAGAGATTACAGAGTTTAGGTGAAATTTTGAAAATAACATTGAGGAAACTCACAGTGTGACCTCAGAGCAGCCTGTGTGCTGAGGATGATTCTCAGATGGGCCTACTAGGCTGCTACACCAATTTTAACATGAACTCAGTATCTGTAAAAATGGTCTCACGTTATAAACATTTTTACTTGGCTAATTTGTCAAACTGTTTCAGGCATCTTGAACTGCGCTGACTCCAAACCTTTTTGATTTGTGGATGTGCAGCCAATCATTAATTTCTTAGAGTTTTTATTAAAATCTGTACACCAGTTCACAAGACTTTTTGCTAACAGACAGGTGGACTTCAGCAGTTTTTGCCAAAATTTTAGGCGAAGATAATGTGCAAATATGTTCTGGGTAGACCCTACCACACCAAATGATAGCTCAGGATTGATAAAACTAACTGAGCTTTAGCAATTTTTGTATTTCTTTTGTTCATTTGGCTGCAGTGGCCACGTTACAGCAGGTTGACTTCAAAATTAAACAGCTGTAAATGTACTGTCATTGATTAGTTTCCTAAAATTTTAATAAAATATTGAGACTATTGAGAACAAATAAAGTTAACTACTATTTAATGGCAAAATTTTAAATGACAATCTTGCACAATCAGTAAGTGCTCACAGTATTTATAGGAAATGATTCTCTGCTGCTATCTAAACAAAATTTAACCCAGTATTTATAAAATTGTCAAAGTAATTCAACCCCAATTTCAGTGAAGTCAGGACATTGTATAAAACATAAATAAAAAGAGAATACATTAAAATGATTTGCAACTACTATTAAACCTATAATCAATTGAAAACACTACTAAGACAAGATATTTAATGTTCAAATGAATACATTTTAAAGTTTTTTTTCCATTTTGAATTTGATGTCTGCCACATGTCCCAGAGAAGCTGGGACATGGACATGTGTGTGACACTGTGTTTCATCAGCTTTCCTTTTAACAACACTCAATGTTTGTGAACTGAGGACACTAATTGTTGAAGCTTTGAAGCTGGATTTTTTTCCTGTACTTGCTTGATGAACAACTTCACTTACTCAACAGTCCAGGGTCCTAAACTTTGTAATCCGTTGTGCTTCATAATTTGCCACACATTTTGGGTGGGAGACAGGTCTGGCCGGTCTAGTACCCGCTCTGTTTTACTACGAATCCATGCTGTTGTGATACGCGCAGAATGTGGTTTGGCATTGTCTTGCTGAAATAAGCAGGGATGTCTCCACACTTGGATGACAGCATATGGCGCTCCAAAGCCTGTATGTGCCTTTCAGCATTAATGATGCCTTCACAGATGTGACAGTTACCCACACCATGGGCACCATACAATACCATCAGAGAGGCTGGCTTTTGAACTTTTATGCTGATAACAATCCAGGCAGTCCTTTTTGTCCTGGTGGAAATGATGTCCATGATTTCAAAAAAAAAAAAAAAAAAAAAAAAAAAAAAACTTAAAATGTGGACTGGTCAGACCACAGGACACTTCTGCTCTGTGTCAGTCCATCTCAGAGGAGCTCAGGTCCAGAGAAGCCGGAGGTGTTTCTGGGTGTTGTTGATGTGTTATCTGGCTTTCGCTTTGAGTTGTAGAGTTTTACCTTGTAGTAACAAACTGTGTTCACTGACAATGGTTTTCTGAAATGTTCCTGAGCCCGTGTGGATCTGTTACAGAATAATGATGTTTTTTATTCCAGTTCCACCCAAGTGATGGAAGGTGTTGGTTTTTTGGCTTTGCAGAGATTTGTCCAGATTCTCTGAATCTTTTGATGATATTATGAACTGTAGATGATGAAATCCCTAAATTCCTTGCAATTTTACATTGAGAAATGTTGTTCTTAAACTGGTGAACTGCTCTTGCAGTTGTTCACAAAGTGATGAACCTCATATCATCCTTGCTTGTGAACGACTGAGCCTTTCATGGATGCTATCAGATGCTCCCTTTGTACCCAATCATGACATTAATCTGTTTCAAAATTAGTGAACGTTTACAAAAAAACAAAGTTGTTTCGTTTGATTGATAAATATCTTGTCTTTGTAGTGTATTTACTTGAATATAGGTTGAAAATTCAGTTTTTATTTATGTTTTACACAACATCCCAACTAAATTCAATTTGGGGTTGTGGACATTTTGTTTACTAATGGTGATAAGATTTAGGTGGCCATTTTCAATTTGCTTGACTCCAAAAGTTATAAATTCTATATGTACTTCCATTGAGTATTTTCTGATAGTTTTATTAAAATGTATGAACTGGTTCATTATTTTGCTCACAAACACACACATAGGCTAAAATAGTATTGCCTGCTGATAAAAGGCTGTGATTCAAAGAAATTGCTCTTAAAGAACTCCCTGCAGCTTGAAAATGGATTACCTTTATAGGTTGTCTCATCTATCCCGTTTGAGAGACTATTTCACCTCCCAGCCCTGAATGGAGGAGGGCACAGCTCTGCTTGCCCTGAGTTCAGCAGTGTGACCCCTCTGTACAACAAACACTCAGAAAACCAGCAGCATGATTTACTGTAAACCAGGCTCTGACTCAGTTTAGATTTGAGGTCTCAGACTCGACCTGTTGAGTCTCATCCTTTGTAACTAATGGGGCGTGATGCTCCTCAGCCGTCTTAAACAGGGGTGGGGGGATGGCCTTTAAAGTTTCCAAATTGCATCCTGCTTCTCTTGAGCGAGGCCCACTGCAGTTGTGCAACACAGCTGACCAACCTGCTTAATCAGGCGTGCAGCTTGGTGCGAGCACGGATATCGACTGACCCAAATAACCCTTGTCACATGGAGGCCAATGTGAGGCCTGGAGAGATGATAAACAAACAAAGAGACATAGCAGGGGTGAGGGTTGAAATGGTCTATCCGTTGTTTTTTTCTGAACGTCATGTTTTTGTTTCAGGTAATGACTTATTGGAGGAGTCTCCATACGAAGTGGCGAACAGCCGTTTGTCTGATATCTTCCATCTGGCTCCCATCATAGGTAAGTTAAAAGATCTGTTTTCAATCCTTACCTTTCATATTTTATCAGTGTTTCCTTCCTTAACCTGTCTCAGCTGAGACGAAAACACACAACACTGTGATGTAGAAATCTTTCTCTACACTTCTTCCTCTTGTCCTCACCCTGCATGTGAGCCTGACATAGAGAGCTATAGTTCCCATTAAGCAGATGATAAAAGCTTTATGCTTGAATTTGTGAGTGTTTGGTTTTGTAGATAAAGTTTCCTGTCAAGTCTGTGTGAATGTTTAGAAGAGTGGAAGCACAACAGTGTTGCAGAGACTTTAAGCCTCTAGATGGCGATCTTATTCCCTTCTTTGCTGCCTCTCAGAGGTACGCAGTGCTCGGTTTTCTGCTTCTGTTTAGCAAGTGATAAAAACTGTGTCAAACCAAACATCATGGCATGCAGTGAAGGCATTGTTGGAAAACAAGGCTAATGTTTTTGACCCATTGTCATAGGAAACAAACATGGTTGTTTCTGTGTTTAATCTTAAGTCTTTAACATGTGGCTCTGGGGCCACATGTGTCTCTTTGGAGCCTCATCTCTGAATTTAGTGTCTACATTTTGAACAGCAAAAGAAAAAAGCTAATTGTAAGGGCTTTTGTCTCTTTTTTTTGATTTGGTGAGTACAGTTTTTGTAACAACATTGAATTAAGACAAAAACAAAGCATCAGCCAGTTTTTCTTAGCCTGCTTAGCACATTATCAATGTATTTTCCATCCATACAGTGTGCCCTTTCTCTAAAAGGCTCTGGAAAATTATGCATTTTAGCACATTTAAAGCAAGGTGCTGAAAAGGAAAGAAAAAAATGCAGTTTAGCAAACATAGTCACCTCAAATGTTAGAGAAGAAAGCCTGCAATCGAAAAGTTGCAGTTTCCAGTTCCCTGACCATTACAACACAAATTTGAGTGGGAAAAGGTGATGCACCCTCACCTGCCTCCACCCTTATCTGCTCCACTCTCGGCCCATGAGAAAGTAACGTAACCTCCACATCTTCTGACCTGGCCTGGGTGCCTTCGATGGCAGCCCCCTTGCTCCACACTTATGGACTGCAGTAGCTCAGTAGTCAGTGGTTGCATCAGGAAGAATCCTGCATTCAAACAATTGCCAAATCATTATATGAGCTTGCTTGCTGTGGCAAGCTGTGAGAAAGGTAGTACCTGAAAAAACATGTGCTCTGCAAACAATGCTAATACTGAGACCAGTGAGAACTAGAAAAATTGCATTTTCTGTGGAAATAAATGCAGAGTAAATGCTCAGCGTTTTATTCAAAGATTCAAAGTGTTTATTGTCATATGCACAGATGAAAAACAGGTTTTCCTGAGCAATGAAATTCTTACTTTGTCGTCCATTTTTGAATGCCAAGAGATAACCATATTAAAAGATGAATCATCCTTGAAAGGACACAAAAAATGTTGATTAAAAAAGAGACTAAACTAAGGAATAATAATATCAGAAGGGAACAATATAAAACAACAAGAAGGGAAACTGTACAGACTGTTTTTAAAGTGTAATGTGCAAATGTGCAACAGGTAACAGACTGAAATGTGCACATGTGCAATAATAATAGTCAGAAGATTGTCACATTCAGCTGTTTAAAATTCTGATCATTTATGAAGCTGACATTGAGATGTTAAAGCTAAAGAAGCAGAACACCTAGCTAAAACTGAAACTGAAAAAAGCCAAAAGTAGCAAAAGTGTTAAACCTGCAGTGTTAAACTTTTCAGAGTTCATTTCAGCTCCGCAAATGTTATTTTTGCACTTACTGAGTAAATTGACATCCAGTGTTGGTGTTAATTCACAGAGTTCATTTCACCAGTGTTGTCTCAACTCTGGACAGTTAAATAAGCTCCGCCCACTGTTAAGTCTCGATTAACATAACAAAACTCAGTGTTGAAATAAGTACTCTGAAAAGCCCCACCATCTCCCTCATGGACCAGAATTTTCTCAGCAAGGAATGCTGGGTAATCTTAAAGAAATGATGTGTTTGCATGTCCAAGACTGTTAAAAATGTTAATAAGTGTAAAAATTAGTTTTTTTGGTAAGTTTTCTTGTTCAGCTTGGTTAGTTGTTCAAGTTTAAGTTTTGTGTTATTGGCCATAAATCAACACCATGAGTTAGAGGTACTTCCTTGTGTGTGAAGGGTGACTCTGTTGTGCTGCTTTACCAACTAATGACAAGTGTTAAAACAACATTTTAAGTGTTGATTTTAACTCTAGGATAGAGTGCAGAACTCTGTGTACTCTGACTCTCACTGTGTAAAAAGAAAAACGAAAAGAAAAAAATAGTATTACACAATGAAGTGTACTTTTTAAAGTAAATTTAGTGTAAAAGTAACTATAAAAATAACAATATTACACTAATGAACTATAGTGTTAAATAATTTTACTCGTTTCATTGTTAATTCTGACACTAAAACGAGTAAAATTAATCCTGCGAAGTTGACACTGGCTATAGAGAACATTTTATAGTAATTTTGAGAGGGACCAAATATTATATGAAGCAGAGTTAAACTCAGGTGTTAAAATGACACTTTGTTTTTTACTTTGTAAAAGCTGGAAGCAGTAAAAGACTAGGTAACAGCAGCAAAAGGCTAATGCTAAACGCAAAACTAGGGAGACAAGCTATAAGCAAGATGTTGAGAAAATATCTATTGAACATACGAGAAGCTAAAAGCTAAAAGCAGCAGAAAGCAGGGTCTCCCAAACCTTTCCATACCATTGCCCCACAAACAGCATTAGCTTCTGGCCGGGGACCCCCTTACAAACTCATGAACAATGCTACAAAATATGTAAAGAAACATACATTTTTAAAGGTTTTTTTAATCAATTTATTCACTATTCAATAATTATTACATTTGTTTACAATAAAAACCTCTTAAACTAATATGTTTTAAACACTGTATTATATTCCCACTGATAAACCAACTATTCAATGAATTACTGATGCCAAGAACAGAACAGAAAACAATTAAACCACTTTTTATTTCTCTTAAATAACATTTCAATATAATATTATAAATGACTATTTTAAAATGATTATTGAAAAACAAAATTTGTTTTATGATAATGAGTCAAAACACGAATTACATTAAATCTGACAGTTAAAAACATTTTTTTGTCTTCTCTCAAGATTTCTGAGCACCCCTCTAGTGCCCCTTGGCGGCCCACAGCCCTCATTTTGTAAAACACTGTCATAAAGGAAAGTTAAGAGTAGAAAATAACAAAATGCTAGAAAAATTTCAAGAAGCTAGTTAGAAGCTAAATGTTACAAAAGGTTTGATAAAAACAGTGTAGCAAAATGCTATTTCAAAGAAAAAATTAGTAAAGTAGTAATTCTAGCCAAAATAAGTATTAGTCAGACTAGTCTACTGTTCAGATAATTTACTGCAGATATACAGTATACTTTATGTTCATATTATTTCAAATTGTGGTAGTTAATAAGCTTTTAAATTATTACCTTTTTCAGTTTTGAAATAGATGTGCAGCTTTGGAGGTATTTGGTTATATTTATTTATAAGCCTTTTTTTAACCAGGCAACATGATTCTATTAATTTATGGGGTCACCCATGCAGGGAATTATCTCAGGCCAAAATACTCAGAGATGAGGAACTAGCTTTGTCTTTTATGGCAATTTATTAAATCATGTATAAAACAATAAAAATAACAACATGAAAGAAGAAGCAATAAGGTTTATAAAACAGTTAAAGATGGAAGTTATTGTAGACTTGATGTTATACATCTAGTTAAGAAAAGGTTTGGATGATAAAACATTTATAGAATGAAAATATATTTTCCCCAAAGGAAATGTGTCTTTTTAAATATTTACTGTAACTGACTGGAGACCCAGGTTAAAAGCTATAAGTTTTTATACATTTAGAAAGAAGATGTTAAGATCTTGGTCAGATTATTAGTAATTATAATCTTACTGCAGATCAGAAGAATTTTATCAACGTTGCCTTGGCTAATTAACCAGGACTGTTCTGTGAACACTTCACATGTACAGTTCATCAGCTCACCAAAGTTGGAGACATTGTCTCAATGGAGGTGAAGGCTCAAAGTACCGGACTCTGAGGTCCAGATGTTTCAGACCGCCCTGAGGTCATTATGGAGAGTTTCGTACGGACCCACTGGGACGGCTTGGCTTTCCGTCACAAAAAAGTCTTATCAGATCCCGCCAGGTCAGCAAAACTTATTGTTACAGAAATTAAAAATGACATTTTTCCCTCAGATGGTTGTCGCATCCATCTCAGGTCTTGAAGCTCTCAGCTGCAGCGTCAAAATCCAACTCAGAATTGTTTTTTTTTTCCAGGTTGCACTCAGTGTTCAGCTGTGTGTCGTCTAGACACAACAATGATAACTGGTCTTGACACAGAAGACAAAATATTTCTTCATGGGAGAAATACTGTATGTTTAATGGAGAGAGCGGTGTCATGATCATGCACACACACACATGCATCTGCTTCGTTGTCATCTGCTCAGGAGAAAGGAAAAGAACAGTCAGTTACATTTAGACTGGTGTGAAAATTAATGACAGTTCATAAATCATCTTCAGACCACAGTATAATAATACACACTTGAAATAAAAATACCTTTAAAAAGAAAAATCATGTTAATGATTATTTTCTTGTTTTTTATGAATCACAAACGATTAAAACAGATTGTTGTGTCAGCGTTATCTGCATAAGGATCGACTATTGAAAGCTAATACAGAATCTGTGTCTAAGAAAGCTTTTTCACTTCAGTTACTTATAGGTTGTTAAAAGGTCATGTCAGGGGTCGTTCATGCTACAATCTAGACTTGACCAACTGCAGCAACCCCAGATCATAGCACCTAGTTAAATCCAGGGGATGACTTTTTTTGGCCAGGCAGTTTAATATCAGCAGATATTTTGTTATGCATTCTCAGGGCTTTTTATTATCATATACTGTTATTATATTGTATATTGTTTTATATTTAGCTCAGATTAATGCAATGGAATCTAGACAATGTAGCAAAACAAGACTTTCTAAAACACATACACAAGAATTAAAGACACATTACTTAAATATTTTTTGCTCTTTTATGGCAGAAGGAAATCTGAAAATAATAAACCCAATAATTTTCTGGTAAAAGAGTTAATCAAGAGATGAATCATGAAATACCATCAGGTCTAAAATAGATTTTTTTAAGATTACTGTGAATGAAGAGGAGTTAAACAAACAAACAAACAAACAAACAAACAAACAAACAAACAAACAAACAAATAAACAAACAAACCAGGATAAAAGGTTTACTCAAAATGATAAAGAAAAATAACAGTACAGTTGAATAGAGAAAATGTTAAATAATTTTGACACCAACCATACTGTTCAATCAGACTGTTTGGAGGTTCTTCCCACTAACATACAAAGACATTGATCCAGGCAGGAGGAGCTGAAGATAGACATTTAACGCAGGCCGGATTCCCATGGATGCATGAGAGACCTTGATGCAGCTTCAGGAGGGGTTAACCACTTGCAGGAAGGGGTAGTTGGATCTTTGTACCTCAGGGCTCATAATGCCCCAGGAGTTAAAATCACCAAGAGTTGTGTGAGAGAGGTGATTTTCTCAGATAGATTAGAACACATTACATTCTCATAGATGAAACTGGAGACAAGCCCAGTTGTACCTGGTTTATCTTAGTTTGAAGAATAAGCTACAAAAGAAACCTGCAGTGCTGAGAAATCCAACATTTTTCCGTCTGTGAATGCATCATCAGTTCACTGCCCGGAAGCCGAAACAAGCGCGTCTTCGTGTAGAAGTTGTTTTTTTTTTTTACCGTGTGTAAAAATCATTCAAAAGATAATTTATAGAGTGAGCACTTGTTTAGTCTGGCTGCACATGAAGGAAATGAAAAAGGAAAGGCTATCTGGTGATGAGGCAGAAATACTCAGGCTCGTTGCAACAAGGCAGGCAAACTAGGCGATTGCTTTGTACCTCAAGTTGATCTGAAAACAGACAAAGCTGGGCTGTGTGTGTAAATGTGTGTGTGTGTGTGGAGGAGGGGGATAGGGGAGTACTGGTAGAGCAGGTCCCACATGCTGTGCAGTGGGGACGGGTGACGGAGGGACGGGGGACTTGGTATAATGGCATATTAAGGTGTGGAGAAGGGATTTTTGAACCATAAGTAAAGCAACATCTGTAGGCTGTGAAATGCACAGCTGAGCTGAGTGGAGCTGCTTCTCGAGCCACATGCAGTGATCAGGGGGTCTTCAGGCTGCGGGCTTTGGGCTGTTCTTCGCGGCGGATTATCAAATTGTGCCACCGCAACCAACCCGTTTGTGGCAGAACATGCACATCTGTTGATCAATGTTGTTACCCGGGTTTCCGTTCTAAAGTCCAGCAGATTGGTCTCCTGCGCCCACCTCATCCAGACTTTTTTCTGTGGATCATCTTCTCTGACAGCTGCTTTAAAAGTATCTGCCAGCTTTGTTTTGATCACTGTGAATTATTTTTATATTTTAAAACTCAGTCTGACAGATATATTATTTTTATGAACCCCGCTCTCGAACTTCTTCCCTGACATGTTGACAGCTGTCGGCCAGTCATCGAAGGACACGCCCACACATTCTGAAGTTACGTATCTGCTTCGTAATTACCCAGTTTGTTTCTGACAAATGTCCACGTATGAGCAACGTTCATGTAAAATGTGTGAACAAACAGTATATATAACAGATCTGGAACGGACCTGAAATATGTGTAAAACTGATCACCAACCGTTCCACATAAGATGAAAACTTTGAGCATGTTAAAAATTCCGCGCTGGGATCTCTGTATGACAACATGTGCCCTCTTATATTAAAGGGGCTATATCATGTCAAATCAACTTTTTTGAGTTTTATTTCAAATTACAATGTTATCCTCTCATCAAAAACATGTCCAGAGTCTTGCTTTGACTCATTCATGCATGTTTGCATCCTGTGCTGTCCTGAGGCAGCCAGGCAAGGGAGCAAAAACAACCGGTTGGGACTAGAACTGCCTTTTGGAACCAGCTCCACCTCTGGGCTGTGTCTCCAAGCTGAGCTTCCTCTTCACAGAACACACCTCCCCACCCCGCACCCCGCACCCCGCCTGTGACTCCTGCAGGCTATCAGCAGCAATAAAGCAAACAGCTCCCAATACCACATCTCAGCGCAGCCCTTTTCAGATTCAAGCAAACTATACTGAGCTTGGCCCCCCCCCCCCCCACCACCACATGTTGAAATGGGTGAGACAGAAGCGGAAGGAGGTTCTTAAAGAGACAGACGCCAATTTCAAGGTGTTTAGAAACAGACATGATGAGAAAAGTTTATTTTCTATTCAAACATAAAAAAACAGCATTTTAATAACAACTAAAGGTGACAGATAATTTATTATGGTATAGAACTTAAATATATGCCTGAGGAACACATAATATTGCCCCTTTAACGTGTTGGCAAGTTATCCTAAAATTATGCCTAACTTCCATCAACGCGTTGTAGATTTTTTCATAAGCTGATGCTGTGCGTCACTGTGTGACTGCTGCCGACGTCTCATTTTCCTCCATCACGCTGCGCAGAGGTTCTGCAGAAGTTCCACTAATGTTGCACACACGTGCTGCAGAAGTCCAAACACGTTATAATAAGCTTGTACATGTTATGTTTAAAGTAGTGATAATTTACTCATAGGTTTTATATCTGCTCAAGTCATTAGGAACACGATGAAGAAATTTATAATTATTACAGATCAGTACTGATGTCAGAAACAACACCAGTGTATTAAGGGTTTCTTATAACATTGTTATAATGTTTGATCTATTATGTGTTAATTGAAATAGGGTAGATACATGTCCGAATTATTAACAACACATATTTAAAAAGCTGTAATAACATAAGAGTGAGGTTTGTTTATATGAATGCCTGTGATTCAGCCGTAGGCCAGCAGAGGGTGAACTCAGGCATTGAAGATTCTGGACTGTATTTATACGGAAAGTTCCTGTTTTTTTATTCAGTGTGTGGTTTTGACTTGTCAGTCCTTGGCATAATAAACCCCACTCTGGAATTCTGATGTTGTATGACATTTATTTCTTACAGATCATTTTATTTAACATTTGTGTGTACATCTGATTTTTAGCCGAGATTAAAACACGTATTTCTTACAACGGTATGATTGTTCAAAAATAGGTGCTAATTGTTGCTTTTTTCCTTTTCTTCAGCGTGTGCCAGCGTGTTGGACAAAATTAGCAGATGATGGCATAAGTTGTCTAAAATGTCATAGTGTGACAGAGCTTTAACATAAAATGACAAACAATGGTCACATTAAAAATAAAATTTGTAAGTTTTGTCAACGTGAATGTAATTATTAGGAAAGTTTGATACATGAATGTTTGGAACTGATTAAAAATCTAATGATGGATGGATTGACAGATTTATTTATCAACCTTTATTTATCCAGGCAAATATCACGATTATGAAAACCAGTTTCTAACACTTCCTAGAAATGAAACTTAATCCTATTGGTCAAAATAAAATAACATTGTTAATCATGCTGAAGATGATGCTTTTTTTCTTTTATGAAGTTCACACAGCTGACTAGAATGAACTCAAAATAAATATTAATTTGAATATTCAATTTAGATTTCATTCACATCTGCCCATCACCTTCATCACTCACATGACAGAACTCTGTCCTTCCTTCTGCCTCTGACTCTCAGCATTCAGCTCCTTCATCAACAGACATGGAGATGGATTAATTATTGGGTTATTTTACTGCCACCAGAAGTCAGTCAGCTTTAAAACTTCAAGAAAACATCATGAAATAACATAAATTAATAACAACGACTAATTGTTCTTTGCATCGTTTGACTGTTAGAAATAAAAGTTGTCTGACCATGAAGCACTGTTTTTATGCAGAAAATACTGAAACTCTAAAAACTACTAAACTCCAAATAAACCTTTCTGATGTGATCATTTTATTCTTGCTAAGAACACAAGCAGATGTACTACATGGGTACTCTAAAACTAATAAATTACAGAAATAGGTCAATTTAAGCATTTAAATTAAAACAGAGAATCAATAAATACCATTGGAGTGGACTTTGTCCTCATTCTTAGCATTAAAACACAGTTTAACTAACTAACGTCAAGTTAGTTTAACTAATTAAAAACAACTCAATAATGGATTTAATGTCATCACTGAATTGAAGTTATAACATTAAGCTAACTGATAGCTGGACTGTAGCTAGTTTAGCTAAATTTTCTTAGAGAAAAACTGTCCTGTGGGGATGTTTTGACTTATTTTCTGATTCTTTGTAAAGAATAAAGCTTTACAAAAAGCTGGACATCATCAGAGAAGAATGGACATTACCTCCTTCAGTTGTAGCCTGCACTCAGGATTGAACTGATGAACTCATTTATGCCGAGGAAGCCAGCCCACCAGTGCAGCTCGGTGTGTGTGTGTGTGTGTGTGTGTGTGTGTGTGTGTGTGTGTGTG
>NW_013953435.1:16784-26303 GCF_001266775.1 Austrofundulus limnaeus
CATCCTTAAGGAGTTAACTTAATTTATATCTACTCATATTCATGTAAATAAGCATTTTAATGATTTGGCCAATTAATCGAAAAAATAATCAACCGATTAATCGATTTTTAAAATAATTGTTAGTTGCAGCCCTATATGTCTGACATATTTGTGAACTAATTGCTGTTATCTTAGTCTTGAAATAGGATCTAAATTCATACAATACAAACTCTCTACACTAGTTTTCTAGATATTTTACTTCCTGCCCTCCATTAGAAATCGCTCTACCTTCGGAACCATGTGACTGAAACCCAACTATAGGGACCTAAAAACCCTGAAGTCCTGCACTATGTTTGCTAATTTTATATTGTTTAAAAGAATTTTTTTTTTCTTATTTGGTGGACTACATGACCATTTACCACTTGCATCATAAACATTAAGCTTCATTTGCTTTACCTGTTCAACTTCAGTCTAGAAAAACACTTCTGTAGTATTTACTATTTAAATCCCTCAGCAACAAGGGACATATGTGTACTTTTTTGTTTGTTTGTTTCATTCTGATATGAATAACTTCTGGAATACTTAGGAGACAAATGAAAAGCAGACAGTGCACAAACTTGAACAACAAAAAATGCACACCGAATAACCAAATGATCCAAATGACACCCTACTATCTTTATAAATTTAATGGCCTAGCATCCATTGAAGAAAATCGCCACCCACATGTCATGTTAGATTTTAGAACAATTTTATTTCTGATAAGGAAAGATGTACTGTATTTATTCAAGGATAATACATAAAATTAAATCTATAAAATCATCCATAAAGTTGGGGGGTAGTAGGCTACTATACTCGGATAAATATTTTTACTTATGTATTTTAGTATTTAATCTGATTAAGCCTTAGAAGACTCTTCTGTGTACTGAAATATCGGCTTCATTCACAAAATGCCTGAGTCCAGAAATGAGACCGCGTCGTAAAAGGCAGTTGAAGCGACCTCTGACACTCCTTCGTGCTTCAGAGCGAAATAGTGACGGATCCAGGCAGGTGACATGATGTGAAAAAAAGGGGGAAAGGCAGTCCTCCACCTTAGTAATGATAACAAACTAACGACATTAGTGTGTGACCGGGCAGCTCCTGGAACAACAAACACATGTTTGTCTGTAATGGAAGCCATCTACCGGTGTTCTGACAAAAATTGTATCCCTGCAAAAAAGTTTCCCCACCAGAGGGGGCGCTTGCGAGTAGGAAGTAATCTGCTTTTCCCCCAGAAGATGGCCCAAATCTCATGTGAAGTCTCTGACTTTTGTAATGGCGCATCCTGGTGGACGATGTGTAAAATGCCAGAATTCATATGATGTTGCTACAGCTGATATATATTTGTTGTCAAAATACCTGTTAGTGCATATGTTGTTAAAATAAAACGAACAGTCCAATGATCATTTTACTGATATGTATAAAGTCTGCAAAGGCTGAAAAATCTTGAAGTCTGTATGAAATTGGAGGTGGTTTGAGGATGAAATTTTTATGCTTTTTAAGCTAAAAAAAAGTGTGTGTGTGTGTGTGTGGGGGGGTGTTCGTATTATATATGAGATCGTATTATACTTGAATGAATACGGTAGTTGTTTTTGTTTCTGTCAATGTTGAAAATAATTTTATGCAGGATCCCACATGGTATTGCAAGATCTAGATTTACCTGTAGAGTCAACTTTATTCAAAATGGTTGCAACAAGTGTAGCAAATATGAAAATGGCTTAAAACGGAGATGTACAGCCAGTGGCTAAAAATATGTTCTTTTATAAAAAATGTGAACTTTTTTCCTGATATCCATGCATTACTTGGAAATAAATCTATAGTATTAACAAATTATTCACCTGTGTTTCTTTTTTTCTTTGTTATATTACTGTATTATCATTTTCCTGTTTTATCTCTTCTTGTCAGCCTTAGAAGACTCTTCTGTGTGCATTTAGAAAAAGGAAAGATTATAGTTCTATGCATTTTTTCACCACTGCAATACTTTTAAATTACCTATAAAAAGTCCAAAATAAGTGTTTTTGTCTTTTATTGTCTCTTAGATAAAACGCTAAGTTCATCATCGGCCTCGCAAATGTCCATGCATTTTCACTTTTGTGTTTTCATCAGATTTTCTGACATTCTCACCTTGTGTTTCTCTGTGTCTGTAGGTGAGCCTGCTGTGGCCCGAGAGAATAACTGTCTGAATGCTGCCAAGGCTTGCAACCTGAACGACACGTGTAAAAAGTACCGTTCAGCCTACATAAGCCCGTGCACCAGCCGTGTCTCCACAGCAGAAGTCTGCAACAAGAGGAAGTGCCACAAAGCCCTGCGCCAGTTCTTTGACAAGGTAAGACAAACAAAAATTACACAAAAATCAGGATATGTAAGGAATAGGAGCTGAAATTCCACCTCTAAGGACCATTATTTAAAGGAAGAATTGTGAATAACTTACAACCCCAATTACAATGAAGTTGGGACGTTGTGTAAAACAAAAACAGAATATGAGGATGTGCAAATTCTATTTAACCTATAGATTTTGGAGGTTAGGAATGTGCGAAATGGCACAAAGTATGCAGGAGGAGTAGCGTGGCGACGTGGAAGAAGACGGAATAAGCTGAATAATAATAATATTAAAGAGAAACAGGAAAACAATAGTGTGCATTGTCAATGCAATTCACACTGATAAGATGGGTGGTTTATGCTGATTTATAATCCGAACTGCATGCATGTAAACACTTAATTTGATCATTTTATTCTGATTGTGAAATCTGACCTGACTGCGCATGTGCAACATATCAACCTGACGTATTTATGCCTGGTTAGACGCTAATATGCTGTGCTAATATGTCGGGGAAGCAAAACTGGTCGGTGAGCGATACAACATTTTTACTTGAAACTTTGAAAGAGCTCAAAATTATCGAACGCCTTTGTAAGAAAAATACGTGTTCAATACGACTGAAGTCAAGATGAAAACACCATTGTTAAATAAAATGATTTGTGGTAGGAATAAAATCATACAACACCAGACTTCTGAAAACCGAGTGAGGTTTAATTGTCACTGGGCTGACAAGGAAAACCACACTGGCCAAAAGCCAGGAAGTACATCTTTTTACACATGATTCTTCAATGCCTGAGTTCGCCCCCTACTGACCTACAGCTGAATCACAGGCATTCATCCAAAAAATCTCAACCTAATGTTATCATAACGGTTCACTTATGTGTTGTTTATGATTCGGACATGTAACTACTCTATATCAATTAACACATAATAGATTAATAATAGATCAAACATTATAAAAAGGAAACCCTAATAATGCAGTGTTGTGCTTCTAACATCAGTACTAATCTGTATTAACTATAAATTTCTTCAATCCCCCTTTTCACATGACCAAATCATGTGAAATAAAATAAGAAATTTATAATAAGCTATATGTTCGCACTAAGGCACAAATGTGTATGTAAATTACTCTAAGCGATACAGCACAACGTGGAAAATTTCTAACATCCCACCCCTGATATAAAGTAATAAGTAATAAGATTCATTTATTCCACCCCACTCAAAATAGAAAACATAAATTGAACTATTGTCAAATATCAACCAGGTCAGATGTGTTTATTCTAATTGGGGCCAGAGGTTCCAGAACTTAGCCCACCGTTGGGAATAAGTCCTCAGCACTTTTCCATCTCCTCCTCTGCAGACTGACCTGGTTAATAACATTTCAACTTAGTAAAATATTAATATTAATATATATATTAAAAAACAAATCAATCTAAATTTTACACCATTACTAAACATACCTGCTTAGTGTGTCGTGTCTATAAAAATAATCAATAATGAAACACAAATGAAAATCAAAATTTATCAAAATCATTCAAAATCAACTCATTAACCTATCAATTTCATGTCCGACTACATGAGTGTAACTATTTCAGTGTTACCATTATATATCTAAAAATGTCAGCTAGAATCATCGTTTTTAGGGCCTTGGTCTCCACATCAGTCGTCCTCACCATAGGGGTACTGTAGCGGTGGCAATGGAGCGGTGTCCGACGTCTGTACCATCTGATACTCAATATTGTGATGTTGGTTGAAGATGTTTCGAACAGTCTGGGAGATGGCCCTTAAACACAACATTCTAGCCACAGGGATGCCACAGAAAAAGCAAAAACCCAGTATTACCACCACCACGACTAATTGCATCACCACAGTAGACATCAGCTTTTTCCAACCTCCAAAAACCTTCATGAACCATCCCTCGGTCTGCGTGGCACCCTTTGAAATATCATTCAACTCCACAGACAATGCTCATAGACCTTTAACAGCCTTTGTAAATGACCTGTCAGTGTCAGTATTTCCAGGAATAAATGTACAACAAGATGACCCAAAAATAAACACACTCCACCTTGTTCTGCTAATAAATAGTCTAATGCAACACGATTCTGATTAGCCATTAAAGATGTCATTGCTAATTGCTCATGTGCACTCTGGAAGGTATCCCTGGTCAAATTATTAAGCCTCTGCAAAGAAAAATGAATAAAATTAAGACGATCCATGTTTTTATTAAGGGTAACCCATAGAAAAATGCTTTCAAATCCAACTGCCACCTGATCGATCAATTTGAACTCAGTTGGAACCCCTCTTGGCACTCCAATTGCATCAATGTACACTGGACTGTTTGCATATATATCAAACTCACTTTTAACCTGGTTCAAGTTAACAACCTGCTTATCCAAGAGAGCCCGATGTTCCTGCAATTCATCAATAGTGATATTTACAAACCTGACCGGCGAGACCAGGGACACTTCCACACACAGCCCACTCCAACCTGCTGGCAACACCTTTAACAAACGATTATTACCACAGTACCAAAATACATCTGCCCTAGACACATTTAACATTGTTGCATTACATCAATCACCTGTTTGCACCAGGTCACATTCAGCCGTCCAACATCCACGCTTCTCTGCCGCCCCCTTCTGGCCAAACAAGTGAAACTGCCCTCCACCGCCTTGAAGACAGGAGGAGCATCTGTTCTTGAAGACATAGGAAAGAAATGTTCTAAATATTTACACTGAAGTGATGGGTTTTCAGTAATATGTAATTGCAACATACAGAAAAAAAGTTGAAGCATTACTCAGAGGTGATGGGACCATTAATAATGCTGGCCATGCCTCTGCACAAACAACGCTATTTGACAATTTTGCTTGACTGGCAGCATTTCTGACAAACTTCAACCAATAATTAGTCTCCGTAACTCCAGTATCTACAACAAGTTCTTTAATAGATCCCACATCAACTGTTAGCTCAAAGTCGCTAAGCTGCACCACAAGAATATAGATTTTACCCACTGGATCTCGTCCTCTCACCGCCAGCCCCATCAGCAGAAATCCAATGTCTGACACCTATGGATTTCTCAAACTCAGAAACATAGGGTTACAAATAGAATCATTAACACACAGGCCCCCTTTAATTTGGTCTCTCCTACTTTCTAGTCGGTCTTGAAAAGGAATTTTTCCCCATCCTCCTAACTGATAACCACATCCAAAGTCCTCATTCAAATAAGGCATTATTTCAATTGTACAGACATATACTCTTGCTGATTGGTAAACCCCCTTTTCTGATCCACAGTCATTGACGGAGCACAGATCAAAGAAAATGGAAGCAGTTTGCCCCTCCACAAAAGTAAATTTATAAGCCTCATAATGTACATCTGCTCATTTCCCTCTGCCTTTCAAAAATTCCAGCAACACCTTGGTTGAGATGTTATGCATTTTTTCAAAAACAAAATCATCGTAAGATGGCAGATCAGTTACGTTGTCAGGGATTAGGCCAGTCAGGTTAGTCAGGTTAGTGTGCATTTCATCATCATCATCATCATTTTTTGTGTTTCACATCCCACATGTTAATTCAAAACAGCAAATAAACAAATAAAAGAAAAATAAAATAAAAAAATAAAAGAAAGACATTTCCCACCGGAAGCCATTATCAATCTCACATGATAGCTTCCGTTTTTTTCTTTTTTAAATAATATATATATATTTTTTCAATATTTTTTATTTTTATGTTTTTTAACAATACTGTACTTCTTACTCCTTAAATTATATGGAGTCTGAAACCCAGATTCAGCGGTTTTGTCTCTCTCTTCAAAAGAAGCATTCAATTCATCCAGCTGGTTTTCAACGTGTTTCCTAGTTTTCTCTGTAAAAGCAACAGACTTGCAGCAGTGTGTCTTATGAATCCAATTACTCAACCTTGTCTCAGACAACCACACCTTCACACAGTGAGATGTTGTCTCCGCAACTTGAAATGGTCCATGCCACCTCGGTTGAYGCCAGTCAAAACGTGCCACTTTTCTCAGCACCCAATCCCCTGGGTTGATGACCTCACAGTGACCTCCGTCGTCTCGTGTTGATTCACCCACCGTCTGTTGGGACAGACTCATGACAGTATTTCTCAACCTCATCATGCATTCTGGCATCACATCATGTTGCATTTGTACAGTATTACATTCTGAAGGCATAGTTGTCAGCTGACACAGCATTTTCCTCCCCTTTAACAGCTCATGCGGACTCACATTCAGTTCCCCCCCGGACTGGACCTGATATTAAATAAAACAAGAGGCAAAGCGTCCACCCAATTTAACTTTGTGTCTGCACACACCTTAGCTAAACTTTCTTTCAGTGTCCTGTTTGCTCGCTCTACTTTGCCCTGGGACATCGGATGGAAAACAGCTCCAAACTGATGCTTGATCCCAAACATCTGCTCCACTTTTTGCAGTTCCTTATTTAAAAAATGCCTGGCATTATCAGATCTTATGACAGAAGGTATACCAAACCTCGGAATGACCTCACAGGACAACCACTTTACCACCTTGGATGCTTTCTCCGTGCGTGTCGGCACCGCTTCAATCCATCCATTGAAAATGTCAACACAAACAAGCATAAATCTCTTACCCTGAACCCTGTTGGCAGCTCCCATGTCTGTGAAATCAATACACACTTCTTTCCGTGGAGCCGCAGGAACCGGGAATGCACCGAGACCAACCTTCAGCACCCCCTTCGGATTGTGTCTGGAACAGATTTCACACATCTGAACAAAATACTTAGAAATTGCTCTGATATTAGGATGCCACCACACCTGAGTAATCATGTCAATCATTTTAGCACTTGAACCATGCCCCCTACTGTGAGCCTCCTGACACAACAGGTTCACCAGAATTTCCGGAGCCACAACCTTTCCCTCATGGTTTCTGTAGATGCCCTCAGCATCCTGTCTGGCCCCTCTGTCTTGTCACAGTTTAAATTCCCTTTTGCCACCACATCACACTTTTTCTGGTGAGCCCTACATTTTAAGATTGACACTGCTCGTGGTTGTCCCAATGCATAGTATAACTCCAATATTTGTTGCAGGTGACTCAATGGTTTTCCCGAAGCAGTCACAAAGCCCTTCCTCATCCACTGGCTCAAATCAACATCATCATGAACACTGCGGTGCACGTAGTCTGAATCTGTGTAAATAACAGTTTTTCCTGCTGATAAATTACACGCCTCAGTCACAGCTTTTAATTCAGCTAATTGAGCTGACGCTGGTTGTTTAATGACCTCTGACCTCAACACAAACACACTTTCCGTGACATTCTGACACCACAGTAAAAGAGGCAATGAGCTTATCCTCTTTAGTTTTATGAGAGTGTCCGTCAGTAAACAATGTCATGTCAGCTCCCTCTAATGGGTCCTGAAAAACGTTGTCATGTACTCTCATTTCCTGATCTGTCACATCTGCACAAATGTGGTCCTGATTTGTCCTCATGTGAGAAGCAACATTCACTCCCTCCGCCGTGAAATGAATATGTGGTCTGTCCAGCAATCTCTTTACACTTTCTGACTTGTTCAGTGAAAATGTAAATGCCTGGGAGTCTATGAACGCCTTTACATCATGCAAAGTATGAACAATCACCTGATTTACCATGGTTATGTGGGATGTTTTTACGACAGCTTTCATGATGGCTGCAATGTCTAACACAAGATGGGTGACCTCTTTCAAAGTGATCTAATTTTGAACTGTGATACATCAAAATCCTCCTGTTGGTTTCCAATCCTTTCTGATACAGCGCAGCATGCACAAATCCTTGTGCCTCACTTACATCTATGTGAAATGTCTGTGAATAATCAGGACTCTGCAATGCACATGCACCTGCCAAGTTTTGCTTCACCTGAACAAAAGCCCTGTCTGCCGCCTCTGACCAAACTGGAGGAGCTAGTACTTCCTGTAACCTGCAGCTGAAATCAACTCCCTCAGTGGAGCAACTTTACTGCTGAACTCTGGCACAAAACATCTGCTGTAATTTACCAGCCCCAAAAATTTCATCATTTCCCTCACTGTTTTAGGCTTCGAGTAACTGAGAATAGAAGTTTTCTGTTTTTCTGTCAATTGAAACCCTTCACCTGACACTACTCTCCCTAAGAAGGTGACATTTTCACGACCAATTTGCAACTTTTTTCTGGAAACTTTAAAACCACATCCCGCTAGATGTCTTAGAACCATGTCTGTCACTTTTAAAATGCTGTCAGAATTCTCTTCTACCACCAGGATGTCATCAACATACATCAACAGCAATGTCGTTGGAGGCAAAGTTAACTCCTGCAATTTCTGTCGGCGCGTCGTCATGTGGTTGTTCGGCGTTCGTTTTTGCACTGACCTTTCATAGTTCCCCCGAGAAACCCCGAGCCTAGCTGCTGGGAAAGCCCTCCTGCTCCAGCATACGTCACTGCATGGGATTCCTTCCCCGGGGAGTGCAATGCGGGAAAAAAAGTCTGCGGATCTTCACTTGACGTTTATCCACAAACTGGTCCCGGTTAAGCTCCAAAGTTTTTATAAGTCAGATTCCACTGTGAAAAATGTCTGTTTTATCCCCTTTTATGAGTTTTTGGCCATTGACTATCTTTAAATCGCTGCTTCCTGGTACAACAGTCGGCTCTAGAAGCGATTGCTTTTTTCTTCTTTTTTTCCTTTCTTTTCTTGAAGTGAGTTGTTGAAGCAAATGCAGCATAAGAGCCCCCTGGTGGCTGAAGAAAAAAATCCATGTATAAGCCACACCAGACTATAAGCCGCACGGTTCAAAGTTCAGGAAAAAAGTCGCGGCTTGTAGTCCAAAAAATGCGGTAGGTTGAAAAGGATTTGCAAATCATCATGTTCTGCTTTTACTTATGTTTTACACAACGACACAACTTCATTAAAATTGGGGTTGTAGAAGGCTTGTTGACAAAATATTTATATGCACTTTTATGTTTTTAGTTGGATTTTCAAGTCCTGAAAGGAAACAAAAGTTCATCCACTTCCACGTAAACCCCTTTGCATGGGCACGGCAATGAAGTGGGGCAGGTGGAAAATGATATATTTTTAAATGTATTTCTTAATTTATTTCATTCATAAAAACAACAAAAGGTTCATTAAAAAACAAAATAAATCAATTAATAAATAAAAGGTGCAGAAATAAGAAAAAATCTTATATTTGCCCCTTATTA
>NW_013953435.1:26357-33788 GCF_001266775.1 Austrofundulus limnaeus
GGGCTGATAAAACTTCCAAAGGCCTGAAAGCAATGTCTATAAACTTATATGAGTTTGTATGTAATGTATGAATATAATATACAAGTTTCACTTTTTAAATGGAATTACTGAAATAAATCTACTTTTTCATGATATTCTAATTTTATGACCAGCACCTGTATACTCAGTCAGGAAAAAAGACGTCTGAAATGATGCAATCAAGTCTGGCTCACGTCGCATTGAAGTAAAACCCAAATTTCATAGACTGGTTTAAGCTGGATTGTTAAGTGATCAGACTTACCAGTGTGGTTTTGGTTCTGCAGAAAAGGCATTTCTGATATTGCTTTAACAGTGATCCAGTGTTTTATTTCCTCTTGTGGGGAATGATACAGTACATACTGATGCGGTTTAGGCATTTTTATTCTTAAGGGTGAAGTGGTTAAATCTCCCAGAATTATAAAAGTTACATCTGGGTACATGTTCTCATGTTCATGTAGCCTCCTCTTTAGCAGCTGGAGGATAATGTTGTCTAAAATGTTAGTGCTGCTAAGTTGAAGGTGTTAGTTTGGATAGTAAATGTTATTGATAAACATTTAATGTTGAAATGCACCATAATATCAGACAACTGTAATGTTGGATTTAATTGTTTATGGAATGAGAAATAAAACAGTCTGAAGAGATACATGAAGAAGGATACAAGCAGTAAGCATTTCTGTCTCATTTTTGTCTAATTACAGAAACCCTGGTCCTTTGCTGCAAAAAATATAAACCATTAGTGGTGATTGTACCGGCCCAATACCTGCTACAATAGCGCCCCTATACAACAAATTTCAAATTTGTTCCAGTAACTCAAAACTGACTCTTGTGACAGGAGTACAATTTTCAATAAATCATATACTATTGTTTTGAAGATATGGCATAATTTGTGTTTAGCTAACCTGCCAAAGCAATTTCCCTAGGCCTAATTTTTAGTCTGGCTAAAAATTATTTACATTTTCTTCAGAGGTCAGAATCAGTATACTGTCAAGAATGTTGAGTTTCATGGCAAGTGAGTAGAAGCTAAAAGTAGTTTTTGCATTTTTATGCACTGTGGTAAAATAGATTTAGGCGGAAATGGCATGGCCTATACCACTTGACTCAGTAGTGACCAGGGATTGTAAAGATGTAAGCCAAAACAATTTTGTGACTTTTGATTTAGAAAGTAAAAAAACAAATGCAAATAACTTAATTAGAGTGCCACCTTTAGATAGACATTATTGAAGGATTTCTTTTCTCTTTCCTATAGTTACTACCAAGTAAATACAATATCTTTTCATTAGTCCTTGCGGTTTGGGCTTCAGTATGTTGAAAAATAAAACATAATGGAAAAAAATATTAAGATAGAACTTGACATGAATCATCGCTGATGTCCCCTGTCACCATTCATTAGTGACCAACTGGTAGCAGTTTTGTTGGAATAATCACAGGCCTTTATTATTTAAATCATCTCATGAGGTGAACGGATGGGGGCCTAAAGTGATCTTGTCAACCTACTACAAATGTGTTGAGCAGGTGTCCCTGATGATGCACACAAAATTTGGTGCTGATCTGATCATGTATGTGTGATTTAGAGGCAACTTTGTGCAAAGTGGGCGAGGCATCAGCATTCAGCCCTCTGCCACACCCACACCACCCGCATGTGAAGTCTGCATGTTCAAAGCTGGGAGTTAGCTTTTCATAGTTAGAGGTAGAAAGCAAAACAAGGGTCACTTCCTGTTGTCAGGGGGCAGGGCTTTGATGATGATCACATGGTTGGGTATGCATCATTGATGACTCATACCAAGTTTGGTGTATTTTAGCCTTTCTATGTAAAAGTTACAGCTTTCTGAAATTGTAATGGATGGACGGACGGTTGAACAGACACAAAGTATTTCCCCCGTCTCGGCAACGGGGGACATAAAACAGAAGCGTTTCAGTAGGATTAAATGCTCCGCAGGCTTGGATCCCTAGATAGAGAAAGGGGTATCAGATTTCAGCTTTTCTAAAATTTTAAATCGAGCATTAAAAGAAATATTTTAACTGTAGTATCGATTTTTCTTTATCAGTTTATTTTATTTTATTTTATTTACTTTTTAAGTGGTCATTTACACTAAAGAACAAAACAACTATATATGTTAATATAAACCTACATGATTAATTTAAATGAGTTGTCTTCTTTTGTAGATAATATTACTATAATTGTTTTGCTGTCCAGGTTCATCCAAAACACAGCTATGGTATGCTGTTCTGCTCATGTCCCACCAGTGACCAGACAGCATGCTCTGAACGCAGGCGTCAAACCATTGTTCCTGTCTGCTCGTACGATGAAAAACAAAAAGCCAACTGTCTGGAACTACAGGCCTCCTGCAAGACCAACTACATCTGCAGGTCAGAAACAGCATGAAATTTGTTTGAATCAGTTTTCTTGTCTGATAAGAATTGTTATCCAGAAAATTTCTTAAGAGGCTTATGTAAACAAGTAGAACTTCAATACAATGAAAGCCAATGAGAATCTGAGGGGTGTGCACTCAATATTCTGTGAAGGATTTAAATTGTTAAGGAGGAAACTTCAAGTCCTTTAGCAATGAGGTACACACTGGGGGAAAGATAAAAAAATGCCTATGTTTTGATGTATAAAATCTAGAGCCACTGTAAGTAATGTGAAAATAAGAGTTTGCAAACATTTTGAAAAACTCAGACAGCTCAAAGTTTAATCTGACATCACCACACTAAGTAGCAGTAGTGGACCAAACTGGAACCCCTAATTTACACTGGATGCAGTTCCGCTCTGCTCTGGTTCGACCTTTGCAGTAAATACACAACCATTATGGCTCTGTATGGTGGCACAGGGCAGTTCACCAAAATTTGATTTGATCCTATTTTTGCCGGATGACGGAGCTGCCCTAGAGTCAACCCACAAAAATTATGTTGCACTAACAAGAAAAGGAACAAGCACAACATCCATATTTTCAAAATAAGTCACCAAAGGCTGACACATTTTGTTGAAAGCCCAGCTATATTAATAAATGTATGAATATAGTATTTAAACACAAATGCTGTCAGAATGTATCGTTCTGTTTGGAAGCAGGTGGCAACATGCAACGTACAGAATATTTTATTCTGAAAATAGAAGTTTCAAAAAGACAAGAGTGATGCAGTTTCAACTGTGTTTGGAGTTCGTTTTCCACAGAATTGATTATTTTTGCTATGACTTTCTCATTTATCACTGGATTTATCACGCAATCTTGCATTTCCTGCACATACTTCTTGGAGATCATCTGCTTCGCACCAAAAAGGACGCAGTATAAACTGGGGTGCAAAAAAATAACGGAGAAGTGAGCAGTGCAGCAGAGAGGAGCAGAACTGCATATAGCATAAATTAGGGGTAAGCCCCCACTTATAATCACCATGTGGAACTAAAGGGAAGAATGAAAGGGAGTTAATAAATCAAACCAAATATGACTTGCTTCTGCACATGTGATCAAACTTGACTTCAGTCCTCCAAGTTCTGGTGTGTCTTCATTAGTACAGTATAAACAGGCATGTTAGGTAAATGACAACTTCGAATATTTTGAGGATTTTTATTTAGGGATTCAATTCAGTTTTTTTTATATAGTACCAAGTCACAACAAATGTCATCTCAGGGCACTGTACAAAACAATCAAACAAACAAACAAAAAATCAATCTAAGGAAGCCAGCAGATTGCGTTGAAAGACTTCATCACAGTGTCCCATCCTGAGCAGCACATTGGTGACAGTGAAAAGGAAAAAACCCCTTTTAACATGAAAAAACCTCCAGCAGAACCAGAACCAGGCTTAGGACAGGCGGCCATCTGCCTCGACCGGCTGGGTTTGGGAGGACAGGAACTAGACGCAGACAAACACAAATGACTGGTCCAGGTGTATTTTCTTCTGGAAGAGCGAAAAAAAAAAGTTAGTGATAGAAGTAATTACAACAAGCATTAGAGGAGAGTGACTAAAGACAGCAGCAGAGTGAGGAAATGTGGTCAGTTTGTCCTCCAGCAGTCTAAGCCTATAGCAGCAGAACTAAGGAAAAACTAAGGAACAACTCAGGAAACCTGAGTCTAACTACACTCACCGGCCACTTTATTAGGTACACCACGCTAGTAATGGGTTGGACCCCCTTTTGCCTTCAGAACTGCCTCAATTCTTCGTGGCATAGATTCAACAAGGTGCTGGAAGCATTCCTCAGAGATTTTGGTCCATATTGACATGATGGCATCACACAGTTGCCGCAGATTTGTCGGCTGCACATCCATGATGCGAATCTCCCGTTCCACCACATCCCAAAGATGCTCTATTGGATTGAGATCTGGTGACTGTGGAGGCCATTTGAGTACAGTGAACTCATTGTCATGTTCAAGAAACCAGTCTGAGATGATTCCAGCTTTATGACATGGTGCATTATCCTGCTGAAAGTAGCCATCAGATGTTGGGTACATTTTGGTCATAAAGGGATGGACATGGTCAGCAACAATACTCAGGTAGGCTGTGGCGTTGCAACGATGCTCAATTGGTACCAAGGGGCCCAAAGAGTGCCAAGAAAAGCTTACCCACACCATGACACCACCACCACCAGCCTGAACCGTTGATACAAGGCAGGATGGATCCATGCTTTCATGTTGTTGACGCCAAATTCTGACCCTACCATCCGAATGTCGCAGCAGAAATCGAGACTCATCAGACCAGGCAACGTTTTTCCAATCTTCTCTTGTCCAATTTCGATGAGCTTGTGCAAATTGTAGCCTCAGTTTCCTGTTCTTAGCTGAAAGGAGTGGCACCCGGTGTGGTCTGCTGCTGCTGAAGCCCATCTGCCTCAAAGTTCGACATGTTGTGTGTTCAGAGATGCTCTTCTGCCTACCTTGGTTGTAACGGGTGGTTATTTGAGTCACTGTTGCCTTTCTATCAGCTCGAACCAGTCTGCCCATTCTCCTCTGACCTCTGGCATCAACAAGGCATTTCCGCCCACAGGACTGCCGCTCACTGGATGTTTTTTCTTTTTCGGACCATTCTCTGTAAACCCTAGAGATGGTTGTGCGTGAAAATYCCAGTAGATCAGCAGTTTCTGAAATACTCAGACCAGCCCTTCTGGCACCAACAACCATGCCACGTTCAAAGACACTCAAATCACCTTTCTTCCCCATACTGATGCTCGGTTTGAACTGCAGGAGATTGTCTTGACCATGTCTACATGCCTAAATGCACTGAGTTGCCGCCATGTGATTGGCTGATTAGAAATWAAGTGTTAACGATCAGTTGGACAGGTGTACCTAATAAAGTGGCCGGTGAGTGTATATGATTTATCAAAAAGGAAAGTCTTCATTCTAATCTTAAAAGTAGACAGAGTGTCAGCCTCATAGACAGAAACTGGAAGTTGGTTCCACAAGAGAGAAGCTTGCTAACTGAAAGATGCAGTCTGAAAATTAAGTGTTCTGTTAGGGAAATATGGAACAAGATCTTTAATATAAGATGAAGCTTGGTTGTTGAGAGTTTTGTATGTTAGAACTAAGATTTTTAATTTTATTCTGAATTTGACAAAGAGCCAGTGGAGAGAAGCTAAAACTGGAGAAATCTTGGCCCATATTTATCCAAGTTCTTAGAGTGAAATATTAGACTTAAGTGTGAAAAATGCCTTAGATTTACTCCTATTCTAAATGCCATTTATCAAAATTCTACAGACTAAGAATCACTCTTACTGTCCCAGATATTTAAGAAGGCTCCAGAGGTCTCTTAAGTGGTTAAGGGTTGCTACTAGTGCGTCTGAGATGGACTGAGAAGACAGAGATCACACAGAGATCACAGCTGTTCCAGGGGAAAGGTGAGGGTCATTCACGGGAGGTCAGAAAGCAGAAGACATATCTAGAGGGTGATCCTGAGTGCACATGGAAAGAGTGCTGGACATCTACTGAGAAAAAGTGTTTGATAATCTGACAGAGACTTGGTGTGGGAAGGGAGCTTACATGGGGCAGAAAACAGGTGAGGCTCATGAGCTTGATTGCAGTTAAAAGCAGATGGGCATGGCAGAATGTGGCTGACAAAATCCCCAAATTATAGGCTACATCCGAGTATCATACGTGGCTGAGCCGACGGTATCCCGGAATTCGTTGCGCTGTCAGCAAATTAAAAAGAAAAACAAAGACAGCTGGTGAAACTTAAGTTAAGATGTTAAATAAAATCCAGCAACACACACTAATATTGGAGCTAAACCCAAAATGCTAATGTTTTTTATGTATATACTTGAAATATTTTTCTAATAACACTGAATTTTTTGAAGTTATACCTTGAAAAAAAAACAACTGATGTGATGTGCAATAAAATGTATCACCATGATAAGGAGGTAGCGCGTGGTCATGCAAACAAACATCTTCCGTAGACTGGACATCTGACACAAGCTGTCTACGGCACAGCCTGAGATAGAGCAGGTAGGCGTGGCAGGTATCAAGGAGCATAAAATGTGACAATTTTGTGAAGTTTGTCTATCTGTATATGTATGTGTATTACATTTTTGGGGGGTTCACTGAATTGTTTTGTGGATGTCTTGGATTAAGTGGAAGCATTTGGCGTAAGTAAATGAGCTTAGTTTTGATTTTGGTTTAAGGTTTCTCCTCTCGCTCTTGCCTCACTATCACTTTCTTTCAGACAGGCAGCATGACAGCAGTAAATTCGTAGTTCAAAGTACACGTTTATACTTTTCCTTACTATTTATTTTATTTGTCCCTTTTGCTTTCAATCCATCAGACATATGCTCAGGACTGACCAACAGGTCTCACTGCACTGCAGCTTCCTCCCAGTCTATTTGCCATTTAGTAAAGATGGATTAAATTCATGCATTTCCACAAATTCCCTCAACATATGTCAGGTTTGGTATACTAGCTGATGTTACTCTCCTTCTTCACATTGCATTGCTATGCACCAGACTGGTGTGATTAGACAGATCGTGCTTAAACTGCATGCAGAATATGTAAACATGTCTGTTACTGTATACATGCGCAACAGACTCTTACCTGAAAGTTAAAGCAATGACTAAATTTATATTGCTGACAAAAACGTCCTACTTGTTTGCAGTAATTATTGCCCAATGTCAAGAAAAGCAGGCAAACGTTTTCCTAGGTGTGCATGTGTTTGATACTTTTGATATATTAAACCAGATGATAGATTTCAATTAAACTCTTACAAAGTGATGATTTGGTATATTGTACTAAATTTAAGAAGGCCACCGCAGCTAATAGTTATCACCTTGCAAAATTTTATTATACTGAACTAAAATTTGGAGTAGTAGTTTCCCAAGGTCATCCCCAACAGATGAGGGATTTGCATACCAAATATGCCCTGCTTGCCACTGAACCCAGAGATGAGCCCTGTGTTCCACAGAAGATTGAGTTTGGTTGGCACTTATGGAGAGCTGTTTCATTC
>NW_013953435.1:33888-41489 GCF_001266775.1 Austrofundulus limnaeus
ACAGCCAGTGTGGTGTTCTCTGTGTTCCTGTTCTCCTGAGAGTTTTTGAGCTGCCCTGCCAGCCTTTTTATTTTATTAATAAATCTTTTGTTAAATTTTGGATTTTTGCCTGCACCCTGGTTTTATCTTGCCTGCACCTCACAGAATGAACAGACCACAAAGCACCCAGCCTGCAGGCAATTTTTCTTTTTCTGGGCTGTCCTCCTCCACTTTCCACTGGGGAATGGTTGAGCCTACCACCTTCCGTTTTGAGTCGTCTGGGGTCCAGCCTTTCACCTTCCGCTCGGGGTCTTCGGCGAGGGTCCAGGCTGAGGGCATTGATATCCACCCTCCCACCCCACTTGTTCCTGAGTCGGTGGTTCCCCAGCCGGTGGTCCCAGTGGTCCCAGAGTTGGAGGTCCCAGAAATTCCTGAGTTGGTGGTTTTAGTGGTTCCACGGTCGGTGGTTCCACAGCTGGTGGTCCCAGTAGTCCCGGAGTTGGAGGTCCCGGAGGTTCCTGAGTCGGTGGTCCCACGGTCGGCGGTTCCACAGTTGGTGGCCTCTGTGGTTCCGAAGTCGGAGGTCTCGGTGGTCCCTGAGTCGGAGGTCTCGGCGGTCCTGGTGGTTCGAGAGTTGACCGCCATCGCCACCTCTTCGCCTGGGTCGTCACCCATCGCCTCCTCTTCGCCTGGGTCAATACCCGTCGCCTCCTCTTCACCTGGGTCATCAGTCGTCGCCTCTTCATCACCTCTGTCGCCTGTGTTCGCCATCGCCAAGGCTCCTGCTCCATCAACCTCGGCCAGCTTCTCATCGCCTCCCTCTTCCTCCCTTGGCTTCACTTCTGCTCCCGCCTCCTCCCTTGGCTCCTTCTCTGCTCCCGCGACTCCCTTGGACCCGGGGTGTTCTCTGGGCCACCCTCCAGATCCTCTGCCCCGAGTTGGATGGTCTTCGGGCCGTCCTCCTGAACCTTGCGTCTTTTGTCTTGGAGTCTGTCCTGTCGTGTGTTCCCAGTCTCATGCCTCTCCTTTTTTGACATCAGGAGCCGTCGTTAAGGGGGAGGTCCTGTCATAATCTGTGTTTATTTCCTAAGTTTTTGTGTTTCAGTGTTCCCCTGTGTTTCTTTGCCCTGAAGCCCCGCCCACGCTCACCTGTTTTCCCTMTTGTGTTTTCTCCAACTGTTTCTCATTTGTCCTCGTTAGTTTCCCTTTAAATGTGGTATTTGGTCCTCACAGTCTGTGTCTGTTCATTGTGCTGTTTACACAGCCAGTGTGGTGTTCTCTGTGTTCCTGTTCTCCTGAGAGTTTTTGAGCTGCCCTGCCAGCCTTTTTATTTTATTAATAAATCTTTTGTTAAACTTTGGATTTCTGCCTGCGCCCTGGGTTTATCCTGCCTGCACCTCACACCACATTTCCCAAACAACCAATCAAAACAGTTTATCGGTACTAGGCTTGCCGAGAGCTTCTGGCCGGCCCTCAAAATTTGGACACGGGAGGAGAACAGATTCATTTCGGAATTTTGGAAGCTAGTAGGTTACTTCTTAGACCAGACAGTGTGTGAATGTGTGCACCAAGGGGGAGGAGGTAATGTTTTAATTGCTGAAAGCGCTCACACGCAGTGTTTTGCTTCTCACTTCAAAAAACAAAAAAACAAAAAAAAATAAACCCTTCATGAGCCGACTGTACCAGCAAGCACTTCATAAAGAGAGTCAAACCATTACAAGTCAAAAAATGGGATAAAACAGATGTTTTACACAGTGGAATGTGACTGATGAAAACTTAGGACAGGGCTATTGAACTGGCGGCCCGCGGGCTGATGAATTGGTTAATTCATCTCTTAAGCTCAAACCACCAGTTTTCTACTTTCATTGCTTTAAGTTCTTTTAGTTAGACACACACGTTTGGTATCTACAGGACCCTCAGAATCTTGGCTACAAGCTGGGAAAATAACATTTCTATGCACACTTAAGACAGTTAAAATGAAAAGCAGTTGAAGATAAAACTACCAAAGTGAAAACAAAGATGCTTTAAAAATTTGGCAAGTCAGAGATGTCAAAATAATATTTGTGTCAAATAGGGGGTATAATGTGTTCTTTTTGTTTTTGATATTGTTTATTCATCACTACTTTTATAGGGTTCTGAATGTTGTAATCATGATTAAATGAAGCAAAATAAACTATTAAGGTAACAGATCTTTGTAATACTTGCTTTATTTACATAATAACTTAAATTACTGGATGTCCAGCCTCTAAGCTGTTGACCTGCAGTAACTGTGGCCCCTGGAGCAGTTTAGTTGAATAGCCCTGACTTAGGAGCTTAATCCGAGACCAGTTTGACCATGAATAATGTCGGGTGACGAGTCTGACTTTTGCTTTTTCTCATTGGACTCCACAGGGAAGAAATCCCGTGCATACTGCCTGCTTAAATGTTCGCTACGTCAGAACTTATTCGGCAAATGTATTTCTATCTCCGCTTTTGCAAATTTACTCTATTACACGATGGAGGAAATTGGTCTTGGCAGATGTTTGCACTCTCTGAGTGCTTCTAGTTTTATAAAATTTTCAACAAGATTTAACTATTTCAAAGTCTTCATTTTGTGACACATTTTGGAAAAATAAAAGCAAGCTAAGCTAAGCTAGAACGTATGTGCACCCACCCCCACAGATGTACATACAGAATGTTTTGACACAAAACATTTCTTAATTTATTCTGTCCACATTTTTGATCAAAATAAAAGGGAAAATATAAATAAAAAGTGAAATTACAATAAAAAAATTACTCAAGAGATAGTCTCAAGCTACGCACAGTACGTACTACCTAGTTACAAGCTTTAAACTGCATGAGATGCAGTTAAATTTATACACAGAATAATCTCACTCCTCTCCCATGTACAGTCACATTGACCATGTGATTATCTCATGTATTTCATGTACGGCTTTTTTTCCATGCATGTGTGTGTTCTAGGTCCCGACTGGCTGACTTCTTCGTTAACTGCATGCCAGATCCTCGTTCACTGTCAGGATGCCTGAAGGAGAACTATGCCGACTGTCTTCTCTCATACTCGGGTCTGATTGGTAAGTCTACATGTAAAATGTTGACATGTTTACGTTTACATGTTCATTTGATAATGAATTGGGTGGATTATTTATGAGTCAAGGTTTGTTTGAAACAACAATGTGCCCAATTCATTTGTGCCTTTCAAAGTCTCTAAGTTGAAACTTTGACATGAAAAACAAGTGAGAGCAATCTAATCTATCCTTGTGTTTCTCTTGGTCCTCACAAGTCACCAAACAGACCAATCAAACACTAACTGTCCACACAGCACCAATTTATTCTGCCTACTGCAAAACAAAAAAGACCAATTTTGGAGAGCAGCCAACTCAAGGGAAAAGTCCATTGGGAGAGTGAGAAATCACTGACTGAAGCAATTTGCTTTTCCTCACACACACACACACACACACACACACACACACACACACACACACACACACACACACACACACACACACACACACACACACACACACACACACACACACACACACACACAGAGAGAGAGAATTAATTTTTTTACTCCACCTTCTCTGCATTCTGTTGCCTCACTGTGCTACTTCACAACATGAACAGAGAAAAATGTGCCAGTGATTACCCTTTTTTTTAATGCATTTATCATTTAATACATGATGAGGGTGATTTTTAGAGAGTTTAAGATATTTTTTGTTGACAATAAGTGGCACAATATGCTCCAACAGATTGCAGTACAGCCTTGCTTTATGATCACATTTCCCACACATGAATGAATCATTTATTATATCATTATATTTGCCTATCATTTGTATTCACAGGTACTGTAATGACTCCAAACTACCTGCGCTCACCCAAAATCAGTGTCTCCCCTTACTGTGACTGCAGTAACTGTGGCAACAACAAAGACGAGTGTGACAAGTTCACAGAGTTTTTTACAGAGAACATCTGCCTCCGTAAGTTTTCCTCTCTGCTTCTCTGTCCTCTTTTCTACTTTCTTCTCCCTGATTTCAGTGCGGCTCAGTCTTATGTGCCTGTTTTCATCCACTCTTCTCTGTCAGTTTTGTCCTCCTTGGGACTCATCTTCTTTTATTGTCTGTCTCTCCTCCAAACCAAATATATCCAATTGCCATGCTTTCATTGTTATCCCACAGCATTATAGAGAAACCAGTCAAACTACACCAGAATGTATGTTGTATTTCTGAGGTTTAGTGTATGTGCTTTAAAGCTGCAGCAGAACTCCCTCTCAATATATTTGGCAAAATCTGTTGTTTTCATACAACCCCTTTTAAAGCTTTTTACATAAACTCATGCTTTGAATGTTCTTTGTAATCTTTGTCTCTATACATCATAAACATAATCTTTAAACACTCTTGAATTTAATGTACATTATCTTCATGGATGAGCACTTTCACATAACATTAGTTGAAATTCTGACTTCAAAGGTATCACTCTGGTGCACTGTGACCCTTTCTGATAATCACAACATTTAAATTTCATTGGAAATTTTAATCTAAACAAATTTCCTTTGGGCTTTGGCTGACTTTTCACTGATTTTCTGTCCCGTTCTTCTGCCTGACCATTTTTAAAGGAATGTAGCTTTTTTGTCTGTCAGATGCTTAACCCTGATTTACAAATTATTCAAGCAGGATTCAGTGCTGTTTTGATGCAAAAGCAGTCTGAAACAGATACTATATTGATCTCATTTCTTTAGTTTAATCTATGAGAAATACCTATGATATACAGTTTGACAGACAGAAAATAGGGTTTTTGCTTCAACATGGTGATTCTCAAAAAGAATTATGTTCTCATAGAGTTTATAATTAAGTGAAGAAGGATGCATTGCTCAGGTCCCATGCCAGCTGTTTGACTCTTTGTATTGCCCAATGCCAAAAGGTGAAGGCAAACAATAATGGTTTTGCACTTGTGTAAATGTCAAACCCTTCAGGTGTTTACACTATCATGACCCTCAAAAATCTGTAATTTTCACAAAAATTCCAAGTGGACTGTCAACCGTGGCGATAACAGAAGAGCAGAGAAGGAGGACAGGGAGAAGTGGAGAACTTATTTCTAGTGGCAGAGTGGGTTGGGAGATGTTTATTTTCTAGTTTTTAGAAAGTAGCTAATTATTGAATGTACATTTATAATTGTATGTTTTGCCACAACCAACTATCTGTAGCAAATGCAAAAATGATTCAGTCAGTTTATGAGCAGTGTGCTTATACTTGGTGTAGTAGTAGCAGCTGTGAGTCATTCAGAATACAAACTCCAAGTGCTATTGTTGGAGTCAACCCTGTTTGTACACACAGTATCTTACGAATTACTTAACAGATTTTAAAGGAACGTTCAGAATTCACTGACTACACATTTCTGCTTAACTTTTGGAGTCACTTCATATCAAGATGGCTGTAATATCTAATCAATTTTAGTGAACAGAAAATGACAAGTCAGTTTTATTGATATTGAGTTAAAATTTGTTGTAGTAGTAGTAGATCAGTCATTCACAAAATAAACTCTAAGCCTGAACTCTTGCCATAGTGCATGAAATTGTGCATAATATTATTGTTAAAGGAGACCTAATATGGGGGTCCTAGAACAAGTTAGGATCCATCTGTGGGCTCTACAAAACATGTTCATTTCATTTAATTCACAAATTTAATTTCAGATAATGAAATTTCACCATGTCAGATCTGCCAGTTCTTCAGCTCTATTCAGAACCTGCTGCTTTGCATAAGTTGCTATGGAAACCCCCTCCCAACCTTTTGTTTATGTTAACTCCGCCCCCGCCAGAAGTTTACTTTCAGTTTCTTTTCAATTGAAAGTAGATTTTTCCAAAGTAGTTCATGGTGAGTTTATTTACACAAACTTTCTTCAACATACATGCCAACCTCTTCGGACGTGTACCTGTATAAAAAGCCTCAAAAATCCATAAGTTTTGCAAAAACTCAGTATAACTTTCACCCACGGGGGTAGGGGGTGTTCTGTCAGCTGTGGACATGAGCACCTGCTGCGAAGCAGGAGGAAAGGAGAGCGGATAAAGTTCAAAACTTTTTTCTAGCAGCAGAAGAGGTTGGAAGATGGTTGTTTAATGTATGCTGTAATATTGCTAGAACATTGCCATCAAAATAAAAACAAAATTAAATAAAAATAAAATTAATCCACACATCTCTGTCCTTCATGACTGTGAAGCAGCAGAACCATCCTGTGAAGAAGTGGGTGGAGTCTCTGCTTGGGTTACGAGGAAATGAGCTGGGCCCAGGTTGGGGTGGGCTAGAGTGCGGCCTGTGACATCACAAGCCGTGGGATTTGAAAACTTGACATTAATATACATGAAAAATACATTTACATAGAGTAAATATACCCCTGGGTGCATTTTCTGGCCCTAGGACTGTTTTTTACGAAGTACATACCCAAAGTTGAGTAAAAAATAACCCGTCAAAGAGTGAATTTTGCATATCAGGTCCCCTTTAAGGTTTGACCAAATCAAGCTATAATGTCATCATTTCTCAACATAAGATGATCTTAGTGTCAAACTTATATGTGACTATCCAAAATTGTTAGTCTGCTAGAAATAGTATGATATAGATCTGTGCCAGTCTTTTTGTATATTTTCCCCTCATCATTTATTTTTTGCTGTATTCTTGTTGGTATTGCTGCAGATTGTCCTGACTCTGTCAGTGGCAAAAAATAATAAAAAAGATATTTTGGACTCTGAGGTGAAAGTGTGTCTAACTGGACCCCTGGTGTTCTCCACAGCTGAACATGTTATCCTCTGTGGAAACATAAACACCATCCTCAGTTCTCCAGAGCTCAGAGCTGGTGCTTTCTGTTGTCTCACCCTGCGCACACTTCCAAGTGGCACCCGGTGCGCTCTTCTTCTCTTTCCTTTTCTAAAACAAATAATTGTCCAAGTCCTCACTCTGACTCAGATTCAGTTTATTTTCTTTCATTTCTACCTTTGAGCTTCTCTTGTCTGAGAGGTTCTGACTCTTTGACTCTGCCCATATCTGTGTCTGCGTTCCCATCGCAAATAGAAGCAGCAGCTTCACATTAAAAAAAGTTGCTTTATTTTGACTTAAACAGACTAAGACTTATTAAAGTAAACACACTAAACTACACCCTAACTATAAAATCCAAACACACTAAATATCACAAATCTCTGAAATGTTATTACTCACTCGCTGTCTCGCTGTGTCTCTGTTGCTGTGGAACTTTATTCAACTTTTTGTTCTTAATGTTCATCTGTCAGTTTGTGATGTATCTGGTCAATGATCCAGTAAACTCAGCTGAAAGACAAGTAAACTACAGCCTGCAGCAATGACCAAGCAAGGTGCTGAGTTTGGTGATATCAATGCACTTTGGAACTGTCTATGCTATTTTAACTGATGCAGTGATAAATTATTGCCTTCCCTGCAGTGCTAATAACTCTAAAACACAAAATCTGGTCCAATTGCTCACCAAACAATCTAAATTAGCTATTAACTTAACTTAGCCTGTTAGCTTTCGCATTAGTGCTGATGCTGTCACCATATACAGTGGTTTGCAAAAGTATTCATACCCCTTGAACTTTTCCATATTTTGTCACATTACAACCACAAACA
>NW_013953435.1:41589-57660 GCF_001266775.1 Austrofundulus limnaeus
AAAACGGAGAACCCAACAAACAAAAAATCCACACATTTGTGCTTATACTGGGGGGCTAATCTCCCTGTATGGACTCCCGCCACAACTTATAACAATAACAAAAATAAAAAGTAAAAAAGGGGTTCCCTTACTTTAAAGTATTATTACTGTTTATGCTCCTTGCTGTACTGATAAATAAATCACTAACTAAGATCTGGACAGACCCCCCTGTGAAACTCTCGTACACAGAACAAAAAGAGGAATGTTGTCCCTGAGAATAATGTCTAAAATTAAATCAAAATAAAACGCGGGACATAAAGTTAAAAGGCTCATTACAACCTGACAGTCACAATGGATCGATGCGGGTTGGACCCGCTGTCAACGCCGGTCCTCGCTGTCCGTCGCCGAGATGATCCTCTTTTTTACATAGTCCATTGCTTTATTGGCATCCWGGAAYTCCTTGTTTTCTTTCCCATGAGAGATGCGGAGCCGTGCAGGAAAAAGCAGGCCGTAGCGAACATCACCTCTGTTGCGAAGAAGCCTCCTCACCTCCGTAAACGCCGCCCGAGCCCTGGCCACAGCCGCCGTGTAGTCAGATGTGATGATGATCTGTGACTCTTTAAAATGAAGAGGACCACGGCTTCGAGCCCRACGCAGTATTTCCACACATTCTTGATAATAGTGCAGCTTAGCAACAATGACCCGCGGCTTACCGCCTGACCTATTTCCACCGGAGAGCGATGGGCTCGGTCCAACAGTGGCTCTTTATCCATGTGTAGAACCTCTGCTAGCAGTTTAGCCACTGCTGAAGTGGAGCTGGATTCTGGCGTCTCAGGAACTCCAATAATCCRMACAYTGCACCTTCTCATGCGCCCTTCCATATCGTCACACTTCTTTTTGAGTCCATCGACTTCTTTCAGTTCCAACACGGTGGTGCGTAGATTAACAACCTCATCAGACCAGTTTGATAAACCATCCTCCATTTCTTTAACGCTTTGCTTGACATGGTCCAGATCTGCACGCAGTAGAATCGTGCCGTTAGCCACTTCCGCTCTCACCGCTTGAAGCTCCCCTTTAATAAGAGTAAACTCTTCAGCAAAAGCCGCTTTTATTTCGGATTTGATCACAGCTGAGAGATCGGTTTTTATAGCGGCAAGAATGTCCGACTTCAAGGAGAGTGCATCCGTCTCACTGCGAGAGGGGGAAGAGGACATCGAAGGTCTGGCTTTAGCTTTAGCTGCAGTTAGCTCTGAGGCGGCGTCAAGCCCAACAGTCGCAGAGCTAGAATGTTTGCCTCTTCTCGAGTTTGTCGCCATTCTTCTACTCTTCCAGGCAAGAATCACTCAGGAGTCGAGTGCAGATGGACCAAATGCTCAAAATAGCAAGGACATTTGGTATAGAACCACAAAATGAACAAGTCGGAGCGGGAGCCACGCGACACACGTCTCACTCCTCCGCCATCTTGCCCCCAAATTCAGAATAGAATTTAAAATATTACTTCTAGCATTCAAAGCTCTCAACAACCAAGCTCCATCTTATATCAAAGATCTTATTGTTTCACACTTTCCTAACAGAGCACTTCGCTCTCAGACTGCAGGTTTACTTGTGGTTCCTGGAGTTTCTAAAAGTAGAATGGGAGGCAGAGCTTTCAGTAATCAAGCTCCTCTCTTGTGGAACAAACTTCCAGTTTCTGTCCGTGAAGCTGACACTCTGTCTACTTTTAAGATTAGACTCAAGACTTTCCTTTTTAATAAATCATATAGTTAGACTTAGGTTTCCTGAATTATTCTTCATTTCTGCTGCTATAGACTTATGCTGCGTTCACACCGAACGTGATTTCAGCTTCAAAATCACATCCAACACTGGATGTTGGACACTTGTGCACTTTGAGTTCAGACGCAGGTCAGCTCTTGAAGTGCTGCACGGCAACAGCCTCCCCGCCCCTCCCTCCTCTGTCAGGCTCTGTTTAATGTCGGACGAGGAAGTGGCTTTGCTTTATTTACAGAGAGCAAGAGCACGTCACGTTCATCAGATAATTAATTCATAATTAATTCACCAGATAATTCAGAGACATTCTGAGTTTCATCACCCAGGAGCTGCGGGAGAGGCTCACAGCTCGCTTTCAGGACTATTTTTTGTCCCGAGTCCAGTCTGATGAGTCGCTGCCATGCATTGGTGCGGATATCTCCTGTCAGGACACCGACTGCAGGCACTCGATTTCAGCTAAAGAGCTCCTCTCCATCTGTTTCAGGTTAGTGGACATCATTCAATAAACTGTCCCAATGGGAAATCTGTCACTACGTCACACAGTGGAGTCTCTCTGATTGGTTGATGCAGCGCGTCGAGCTGCAAAAGTTCAGATTTTCTAACTTCAGCGATTTGCGTCTCAAGCACGTCGAAGGCTCAGATCGTTCAAATCGTTCAAATCGCACTGCTCTAATCACGCTGCTCGAATCCCAGTTGAGGCGCTGCAACACTTCCCGACGCTGATTGAAGCGCATCCACCATACACTTTGCATGTAAACCTGATGCTGAAATCGCGTTTGGTGTGAACGCAGCATTAGACTGATGGAGCACAAACTGAGCACATTTCCTCACTCTGCTGTTGTCTTTAGTCTCTCTTCTCTACGTTTTTTTTTATTACTTCTATCAATAACATGTTTTTTTTGTCTCCTTTCCAGAAGTAGGTGCACCTTGACCAGTTCTTCTGTGTTTGTATGCGTCTCTTTCCTGTCCCCCAACCCAGCCGGTCGAGGCAGATGGCCGCCTGTCCTGAGCCTGGTTCTGCTGGAGGTTTCTTCCTGTTAATAGGAAGTTTTTCCTTTCCACCATTTGCTCAGGATGGGAGACTGTGATGAAGTAATTCTACACAATCTGCTGGCTTCTTCTTTAGATTTTTCTTTTTTTCGTGTACAGTGCCCTGAGACAACATATATTGTGACTTGTCGCATATAAATAAACTGAACTGAATTGAATCTACTAAAAATTGGACTGAATACATGATGCAGGCAACAAAACATGAATATAATGCAAAAGGTAGCAGACCAAATCATCTTCTAGCACTGATGGAAACAAGAGGCAAAGAGAGCTACTGTATTTCATCTGTTAGATGCCCTGGTTGAGGAGTAGTGACATCAACTGAAAGCATTAATGAGGTCTTCAACATTTCTGAGCTTATATGCTAACAATATTACATCCTTTGGAGATGACTATTTGATTTTTTAAGGAATAAACATACTGATTCTAGCTAGGGAAGAAACAGAGTCTTTAGACTCACCCTTTACCTTGGATGAGCTACATAAAGCAGTAAAAACTGCACATAAAGGTTGCACGCCAGGTATAGATGGTATTCCTGTAGAGCTATACTGAACATTCTGGGATATTCTTAGAGCAATTTGTCTAGAAGCAATACATTATGTGGTTGAAGCAGGCACATTTCACCACAACCTTAACACGGCTCTATTTATGGTTATTCCTAAACAAGGGAAAAACCTGACTGACAAATTACAGACTAGAGAATATTTTCAAGTCTGCATTAATCAATGAAATCAAAGTGCTGGCCAACAGATTAGAAACAGTAATGGGGAAGCTAATACACCCAGATCAGACAGGGTTTCTCAAAAGTTGATCCCCTCAGGTAACAGTCCATGCCTCCTACACATCCTTAGCTTATCAAACAAATTACTTCCAGCCTACAGTCGGATGTTTATAGATACATAAAAGGCATTTGACCACATGCGTTTCCCTACTGATGGAGAGTCCTGGAAGAATTCAAATTTGGTCATAAATTTATTAGCATGATCCAAATGTATCTAACCCAACTGCACAGGTATGTGTGGAATAACATTTTCCAATTTGTTTCAAATCAGGAGAGGCAATAGACAAGGTGATCACGTGTTGCTGCTGATGTTCAATCTATCTATAGAACCACTAGCTAAATTAATTACAAAAAATACACAGATAGCCCCAATTACAGTCGGGTCATCATCACCACACTATCTATCACTTTACACAAACAACACATTAATATACTGTATATGACAGATATCCAAAATTCTCTCCCATAATTTATTGAGCAACTAGAAGGGTTTGGTCATCTTTCCAGATATAAGGTCAATTATGCAAAATCAGCATGTAATTTTAATCAATATGGAAGCCCATAAAGTAGTTCTACCACCCCTTATAGGGTTGTTGCCCCTGCGACCCGAAAGAAATTATATACTCTGGTATTAAAATGGCAAACTATAATTATTTTATAGCACTGAAAAAAATACTGAAGATGGAAGCATTTGCCATCCTCAGTCTTGGTCAGAATTTGAACTATTAAAATGAATATTTTACCCTGAGTAAATTTTATAAGCTCTATGGTACCACTTCTTCGTCCAGTAGGGTTACTGGCAGATACTTGACGAAATATTGTGTAAATATGTGTGGAATGGTAACTGCCCTGGTATTAAACTGTCAATTTTACAGTTGAAAAGGACCAATGGTGGTTGCACATGTCCCAATTTTAAGTTGAATAATTGGGATTATTTATTAAGGAATTTATGTTATTGACAAGATTATAAAAAGAGCTCTCCGTGGAAAGGTACAAAACAGGACCTTATACTACCTTGGTAGCTGAGACATTTTCTGCCTATAGGAATAACAAATAAAACATGTAACTTATTATATGGCCCAATTATGACACATATCTTAAGGATTTTCAGGGAAATTGGGATAAGTGTATAAAAACACTACAAGATCTCAATAAGAAAACTTTAGCTTCCATGAATTGATGTCAAAATACAATATTGATAAACAATCACGGTTTTTCTACTTCAGAATAAGGTCACTTGTAAGGCATATGGAGTTCCCTGAGTAGCAGAACTGAGGAAGCACCTAGAATAATTGTCTCTTGTGTTTATAATCAACTGATAACAGTAATCACCAGACCTTTGTTTGGAATAATAGCTTGGGAGAAGGATTTGGCCTCTTTGGGGTTTAAACCAGAATAGGAAATAATTTATCAGAATATGGAAGAAACTTCAAAGAATCCTAATTATTGTTATATTCATATGGAATTCTGTCATAGAGTATTTTTTTTGTTGTTGTTTGGCACCAGTCAGACACAAAATAGGTATCGCACCAGATCTGTTCTGCTCGTTCTACACCCCACTTCGGCATCCAGGATTTATAGACCAAAGCAGGATGTTGTTTTTTCTAAAATGGCTGGCGTTACTTTTTCCTTAGAACCCTGTGTACATTTCTAAATTGATGACTAACAGTTGAAATTGACAGACAGGGTTTGAAGAACTTGGCTAGCTGGACTAACTGCAGTGAAGTAAATCATTGCTCAAAAAATGGGAGTTTCCATACAGCACAGCCTTAGCTCATTAGCTTAAACTATATATGGACATTGCTTATCTGGAATTACCTTGAGCAGCCATCAACGGTGCAACCACCGAATACTGTAAAATCCTAGACTAATTTTATCAACAAAATTAAACAACAGCTTTCAAACTAGGATCTCTGGAGTAAAGATCTATACTTGGTGGACATAGGAGAGGACATAGGAGAAGATGAGAATTAATGTGATTTTATATGTCTTATCAGTTTATTCAAATCTTTAAAAGGAGTTTGAAATTTTATGTGTTGAACAGATGTTTAATACTAATCCAAACACTTAATAAAAACTTAAAGGATAAATGGCTGAATTTTTCTTTATCAGCTCAGCTTCTCTTCAACTCAGTCAAAAGTTTCAGTCAACAGTTCTCACGATTTCTGTTCTCACACCAGTTCTCACTTGACAACTATGACAAGTTGTTGTTTTTTTCCCCTCACTCTGCCTTTACAGGTAATGCCATCCAAGCTTTTGGGAATGGAACAGATATTGGGATTGGACCGCAAATATCTCCAGTCCAGACCACCACCACCATCACCACACCCAACCATAGAAAAATTATTGACAGCACCAGCAACAACTACATTAATACAGACCCAAACATCTACCAATTTTGTGGCAATTTACAGGTGAGACACACTCACAAATACAAGATTTTTATGGCTCTTTTCACACTAGTCCAAAAATTTTCTAAGACAGATTTTTTTGCTTGTCCACAATTAAAGTTTGGTTTTTGGTGAACAAAAAAACCCATTTTTTATTAAGTCTATAAACCTATAAACCTTAGGTGTATCTGAATTGAAAACTAGAATAATTCCTGGAGAAAGTATGAAAGGGTTTGATTTGAATTTACTGTTTGTTGGAGATCACTGTGATCTACTACCATTCCAAACTTGAGCCAAACGTCTAAAATGGCTGAGTTATTTTGAGTAATTTTGCATTTTAGCTATGGTGGCCATCTTGGATGTTTGATTTGGCTTCTGCCCTTCCCTGTAACTACACCACAATGGTAAATGGACTGTACTTGTATAGTGCCTTTCTATCTTATCAGGATACTCTAAGTGCTTTAAACTATAATCTGTGCCCTCATTTACTGATTCATACAGCACTCTATTAGATCTCACTACAAAGCTAACATGTAACCTACTGTTTCCAGGAAGACTCCCCTAACCACTCTGCCACAGCTACCCCACAATCTGGCCTTATGCTAATTCAACATGACACCCTGATTGCTTAGCAGTTTTAAGACATACAAAGCTGAAATTTGATGGGCTGGTAGCTGAGTGCTAACTCAACACATTCTGAATGCTAATCACATGTTAAAGCTAACTGCTAATGCTAATTTATAAAGGCTCTAATTGAGACATTTTAAGACTTCTAAAGCTGAAAACTGGTATTGTAGTAGCCAAGAACAAATTCTGAATGCTGAAAAAAAATTCAAGATGGCCACCAAAGGTCATTTGAAACTGCAATAAGTGGGCCATTTTAGGACAATTTGGGCTGAAACTGGTGTGGTGCTAGCTAGTCCTCATCAGATACCAAAGCCATATGAAAAATCCTACATGGATGAGAGACCAAAGAGGGCTTCTGTAAGGAAGGCCTCAATTTCCACATAAATTACATATTCCTCCAATCATTTACTCAGTTAATTTAGACAGTGTATACTTCTGTAGCTGTCATTAAAAACGAGCGATTTTAGATTTTCAAATTTTGTTTCCCTTATCATTTTTGGAGTCGATGTCGAGACTCATTTTGAAGATTAGATGGCCTCCCCCCGATTGGTGTTGTTTCGAGCAGGGTCGAGGTGAAGACAAGGGTGTGGTCAATGTAGGTTACGGTACCAAAGGTAGCATTAATCTACATTGCCCTGCAAATAAGTGAGATTTATCATTCACTGCATGTTGACAGAGTCAAATTTCATATTAGACTTCCATTCATTAACAGCAATACAAAACCTCGATTTCTTGGCTGTGGGAGCTCAGAACCAGTACAATGCTATTCACCGTCCCACAGTGATGTTTTTCCCGTGCCGAACAGATTACTAACAATGAAAGGTTTAGAACATATGCACATCAACCAAGTTAGTGGCTAAGCAATAAGATGTTAAAATGATTCAGCTCACTCTGCTGGTCAAGCCAAATAGTGTTTATTTAGCTGATTGTTATAACCTATTTGAAAATCTTTTAAGACTTAACTCTAGACTTAGTGTTTCTAAGTTTTACAAGAGTTTCCTCTTTTAGATTCGTTTTAAAGACCAATTTACCTTTTAAGGGTGTTTTTTATTGAAGGGTGTTTTATTTAGTGACGAGATCTTGATCTTTTGTTAGATTATCAAACGTCTTGTAAGGTTTGATTTGGTTGTGATGGACCCATTTAACGATTGGTTCTTTTTGTCCTTTGCTGATTTTGATCTGGTAGACAACTGAAGACAGTTTGTCTGTTATCAGGTGGGGTCCAGTCCACCTGGGCATTAGTTTGCGAGCGAGAGTTCCAGTCCTGGACTCTTTGTCCCTGTGTTGGAGTGAACACATAATACCAGACTTTTTCTGCCACCCAAAGTTCTTTGTGAGAGGCTTTTTGGTCATAGTATGTTTTGCGTCCCTCCGGACTTTTCAAGGTTTCTTTGAGCAAAAGCAAAGGTGTTTTTTAGGTGTTTCTCCAAATCTTTCATGTATTGTATGTATTGTATTATATGTATATGTCTGCATTATATGTATGTATTGTGTGGTGTAGGCCATCGCCATAGTGGTGTCACCAGGTTGGTACAAAAGATGTATGAGGAGCGCCATCTGTCGCCCAGTCATCATCTCGAAGGGAGAGATGTCTGTGGATTTGTGTGGAGTGGCCCTGATGGCCATGAGGACCATGCCAACTCTCCTGACCTGAACCCCAGAGAGAATCTGTGGGATATTGTGACAAAGTTCATTATTTTCTGTAATGTACTGATAAACATTAAACTTTCATATATTTTAGATTCATTGCACACCAACTGAAGTAGTTCAAGCCTTTTCTTGTTGTAATATTGGTGATTTTGGCAAAAAAGTAAAGAAAAACCAAAAATCCCTACCTCAAAAAATTAGCATATCATGAAAAGGTTCTCTAAATGACTTATTAAGCTAATCATCTGAAATAAACAAATTAACTCTAAACACCTGTAAACGATTCCTGAGGCTTTTAAAAACTCCCAGCCTGGTTCATTACTCAAAACCACAATCATGGGTAAGACTGCTGACCTGACTGCTGTCCAGAAGGCCATCATTGACACCCTCAAGCAAGAGGGTAAGACACAGAAAGACATTTCTGAACAAACAGGCTGTTGCCAGAGTGCTGTATCAAGGCCCCTCAGTGGGAAGTCTGTGGGAAGGAAAAAGTGTGGCAGAAAATGCTGCACAACAAGAAGAGGTGACAGGACCCTGGAAGATTGTAGAGAAGGGCTGATTCCAGACCTTGGGGGACCAGCGGAAGCGGTGGACTGAGTCTGGAGTACAAACTTCCAGAGCCACCGTGCACAGGCGTGTGCAGGAAATGGGCTACAGGTGCCTCATTCCCCAGGTCAAGCCACGTTTGAACCAGAAACAGCAGCAGATGCGCCTGACCTGGGAGAGAAGCAGCACTGGACTGTTGCTCAGTGGTCCAAAGTACTTTTTTTGGATGAAAGCTAATTTTGCATGTCATTCAGAAATCAAGGATCCAGAGTCTGGAGGAAGACTGGGGAGAAGGAAATGCTGAAATGCCTGAAGTCCAGTGTCAAGTACCCACAGTCAGTGATGGTCTGGAGTGCCATGTCAGCTGCTGGCGTTGGTCCACTGTGTTTTATCAAGGCCAGGGCCAATGCAGCTAGCTATCAGATTTTGGAGCACTTCATGYTTCCATCTGCTGAAAAGCTTTATGGAGATGAAGATTTCATTTTTCAGCACGACCTGGCACCTGCTCACAGTGCCAAAGCCACTGGTAAATTGTTTACTGACCATAGTATTACTGGGCTCAATTGGCCTGCCAACTCTCCTGACCTGAACCCCAGAGAGAATCTGTGGGATATTGTGAAGAGGAAGTTGAGAGACCCAAGACCCAACACTCTGGATGAGCTTAAGGCCTCTATCAAAGCATCCTGGGCCTCCATAACACCTCAGCAGTGTCACAGGCTGATTGCCTCCATGCCACGCCGCATTGAAGCAGTCATTTCTGCAAAAGGATTCCCCACCAAGTATTGAGTGCATAACTGAATATAATTATTTGAAGGTTGACTTTTTTTGTATTAAAAACACTTTTCTTTTATTGGTCGGATGAAATGTGCTATTTTTTTGAGATAGGGATTTTTGTTTTTTCTTTACTTTTTTGCCAAAATCATCAATATTAAAACAATAAAAGACTTGAATTACTTCAGTTGGTGTGCAAAAAATCTAAAATACATGAAAGTTTAATGTTTATCAGTACATTACAGAAAATAATGAACTTTATCACAATATGCTAATTTTTTGAGAAGGACCTGTATTTAAGATATTAGGGTCTCAAATAGACCTTATGTAAACTCTCTTCATGTTACAACTCTGTAATTCATGWGCCAACAATGTGCTCAGGACGACATGGGCCAAGGTGGACGTGCATACATGGGCTTGGACCCCGGTCATAACTGCTTTGCAGTTCTAGTTTGATTTGTTGTTGTTTGTGATGCATCCCACTGTTGTGTCATTTGGAAACTTCACTATATTACAGCTGGAGTGTCTTGCTGAGCAGTCATATGTCAGCAGAGAAAACAGGAGGGGGCTCAGCACACACCCCTGGGGTGAGCCAGGGCTTAGGGTGATGGAGGAGGAGACGGTGTTGAGGATTCTGACAGTCTGGAGGTCTTTTGCTCCAGGACTCAGTTCCCTAGTGTGGGACTTAGTCCAAGAGAGGAGAGCTTACGCACCACAGTCTGTGGGATGATGGTGTTGAAGGACGAGGAGAAATCCAGGAAGAGCATTTTTATGAATTCCTGCTCTCCACATGGGCGAAGGCTGTATGGACCACCGATGAGATTGCATCGGCAGTGGAGCAGTTCCTCTTGTAGGCATACTGATGTGGGTCCACATTGATGTCAATGGAGTCCTTAATGTGGGTCATGACTAGACTCTCAAAGCACTTCTTCACTACCAATGTATCGGGTGCATCTTGCTGTTCGGGCAACATTAATGTACAACTGTAAAAAGTATAGAGACCTTTTTTGATGTGGATAACAATAGGTGCTGCCATTCAAATGAATGGACTCTGCTCTCTTATTCATTTGATATGACAAGCCTTTATAAAGAGCTTCTTAAATCTCAACAAAGTAGCAGCTTATAATGGTCATGCCCACAATTATTTTGTGCCACAGAAACCTCAAAAATCATTGGCTTTTACTGCTTTTTTCTTAACTACAGCTGTCTCTTTTTATGTTGTCACTATTAAATTATTAAAATTCAGGTTAATGCCATTATTATTGGATCAATCGATACCCCCACCTCTCTGTTGTAAAAGTCAGGCAAAATGCATCATGAGTGTTCAGACTGAGGTTGCTATGTGAACGTCAGATATGTACCTGATTTAGTACCACATTCTGAAAAGGTCTGGGTCGACTTTGAAAAAATCAGATTTGTCACTATTGGACCGTCAGGAAAAAATTCAATATGAGTTGCATGAGGCAAAAACATCAAATTTGGGTCACATTTAACTACAATGTGAATGTAGCTTTAGTTTTACAGATTGAACTAAAATTTCGTGTGATCATTATTATTGGATCAATCAATACCCCCATGTCACTGTTGTAAAAGTCAGGCATCTACCCCAATACTTTGAACGAGTGCAACACATTAAGCAACATCTTGGTAAAAAACCATGCATTTGCTTTTGAAGTTAACCCAGTTTGTTACTGTGAGCAAAACATATCATGAACCAGATATTACACCTAAATTTGACTCTTTTTTTACTCTTCAAACAATTTTTCGCTGTACATCTACAACTAATTAGTGTTTGGAGAAGCTTGATTCAGGATGGCTGCCATAGCTAATTAAACTCAGCCTTCACAACAAAGGCTATACCTCAATGAATATTATAGATACCAAGTAAAAATTTGGTGTAATAGTAGAAAAGTATCATTCATAGCATATTAAGTCCTGTAAGTTAAACAAGATCTTGCAGTACTGTATGAGATCATAAATTATCCAAGAGGAAACATTGATGATATTTGTCTTGGGGGAAGGGGGGACTTACACATGTGACTGTGTCAGAGTCTGGTGTTAGAAAATGTCTGTTACAATCTCTAAAACCAAAAGCACAAATTGGGGGTACTGTTTTAGGGAAAGGAATCACTAACCTTTTTGAGACTGAGAGCTACTTCAGGGGTACAGAGTAACAGGAATGGCTACCTGATACAAACATGCATTTGCAGGACTCATCTTCAATTATAATAGTAATAAGTTTACATATATGTGAATATTTAGTTACCTCTTATTATCCTTAGCCCCTCTTAATATTATTATTGATAATTTAATAAGTGATTAGAACTCTGTGCAGCAGCAGATGGATCATGCCCAGAACACCTCACGAGGGAGGTGTCCAGGTGGCATCCTAACCAGATGCCCGAGCCACCTCAACTGGCTCCTCTCAACGTGGAGGAACAGCGGCTCTACTCTAAGTCCCTCCCAGATGACCAAGCTTCTCACCCTGTTTCAAGGGAGAGCCCAGACACCCTGCGGTGGAAATTCATTTCTGCTGCTTGTATCCGTGATCTTGTTTTTTCAGTCACTACCCCAAAACTTGTGACCATAGATGAGGATAGGAACATAAACTGACTGGTAAACTGAGAGCTTTGCCCTTTGGCTCAGCTTCAACACGATGGATCGGTACAGCGTTGTAGGGGTCACTTCGAGTGAAATAATCAAGGAAACTGTCTTGGACCTCAGACCTCTGATGGGCCTTTAAAGGGACAAAAACTCTGTTCCACTTAGAACTGAATTTAGACCACCTCAGGTCGCCTTAACTGGTCAAAGAGACAATTCTCTTTTTCTTAATCAGATAATAAAACAGAAAAATCTTCTTTTATTTGATTTATTGTTCTCTTAACTGAAAGTTATTACGCATTTTGAGAATCAGAGAATGTTTATCAAAGTTACAGGAGAAAAGAGGACAGAACTCTTTTCTCCCTCAGTGTGATTTCATCTATGTATGGATTTTCTGTGCAAAAATCTTATTTAACTAAACTAATCTTTATGGTTTAAAGTTGATGAAACATCAGTGTTTTACTTGTCTAAATCACCAGTGCCGGAATGTGTTATTTTCTTTATTTTCCCCCTCAAAATAAAGTTTGCTGTTAACTGAATTACTTAAATCATTTGCTTTACTTACCATCTCTTGTGTAAAAATAGCTTTCCAGCGCACGTTTCTGACCCGCTGTTCCAAACTCCAGTATGGATATTATTTACATGTGTTTAGTTTTTTTTTTCATCGTCATTTATAAAGAAGTTAGATTTACTATGATCATCATTAAAACAATCACAGGTGAAAACTTCATTATTTAATTGTTGCTTGATAATGAATCAATACAGGTAAAGCTTAATGCATAATTAAACTGTTTTAAAAAAGTAAAATCATTGCTAATTAAACTTAGTAGACCAAATCTGTTTTTATGAGAAAATACAACAAATGATTAACAAAACCAGGCTAACGTCCCTCCTATTCCCCAGAAAATGTGCCACAAATTCTAACACTTGTGTCGATATTGATTCAGGAAATTAATGTCCACTCCATTCATATTTACGCTCACACGCAGCTGCTGATGAACTGAAAAATATCTAAAAAAATAAAATAAAATAAACATCTTATCCATGACTGCAGTTTGTTTTATTTAATTTTTTCATCTTCAAAAGAAAGACTTTACAGTACGCAATGACATTTATCATGTGGCAAGACTTAATGTGTGTGCCTGACATTCAGTGCGTGTAAGAACAGAGAGCACATTCTCATGGTGGACTCGTCAATATATTGACGCTTGGGCAGGGACCGTCTGCATCCAGTTTTGATGCGCCAGGTACCCCCCGCGCGTCCGTCCTTGCTGCCCACGGCTGACGACCCCCCACCTGAAAAATGAATGCGGCGCCGCTGGTCTAAATTGTATTTGCAAATGTTTTGAACTTGAAGCAATTCTTTCTATCAGTTATGTTTTTAAAGAAGTTCTCATCAGATAATAATTAAATAGGCCATGATATGTTTTGTTTCTGAACTACACAGAAGCAATAATCTTTGTTTTGCTGACGGACATTCTCTCTCAGCTGGGTTCTCTCTGGAGAACTAGAGCTAAGGCTGAGTCGGTTCTACCCCTTTATTGCCAACGGGGAGACACGGCTGGATACGACTACCGCCTGGTGTATCCATCTTGTTTTAAAATCTTCCTGTCGGAAGTTTTTATTTTGAATTCGGGATGCAGTTTGGCTTCGTCTTTCCTCTACGGCTTGACGCGGATTTACGCGGATGCTGAAAGTAAACACGCCTTGAGGGTCCAGCTGTGTGGACGGTCCCCAACGGATTTTCTAAGCAGAGACCCAAAATACCTGGACAGGTGACTGACCTCATCTTTAAAAGGTAAAGCTGGCTGTTATGAGCTTTGCTATCTGGCCAACGTTGAGCAGAGAACACCTTGCCTCTCTGGTTAACCCACATTATTTGTTAAAAGTTAGGAAAGCTAACACCTCACTTTCCTCCTTTTCTCAAACCTACCTTGCCAAACTTAAGTTATTTGCCTCAAATGTCTGGTATTCAACATCTAAACTTGACATTTGTGTTCTATTTAAGTGCCTGATAGACAATTAACAAAGCTTGAAGCACTTGTTATTGTTGGTTATAAACTTTTACAGGAAATTGATTGTTCACAATTAAGTGTACTGTAGTGATTTTGTCTGATTATGTAAAATAAATTATCGCATTTATTTATGAATCAAATCAAAATTCACTGACCAAGAGTCACTTTTGTGTCCATTCACTTTGCACAGGAAGAAAATTTTACCGAAAATAAAATGATCCTAGCTAAAATGAAATCCTTATAACCTTGTTATAAGAGGTGTAGGTATGAATCCTACAGCGTCCACATCACTTCAGATGCAGCACAATCCCCCATTGATCTCCCGCTTCATTCTTCCCTCACTTGTGAACAAGACCCCGAGATACCTGAACTCCTCCAGTTGGTGCAGGACCTCTTCCCCAACCCAGAGAAAGCACCCTACCCTTTTCCGGCTCAAGACCATGGTCTCAGATTTGGAGGCACTGATCCTCATGCTGGCCGCTTCACACTCGGCTATGAACAGCTCCAGTGAGAGCTGTAGATCACGATTTGATGAAGCCAATAGGACCACATCATCTGCAAAAAGCAGAGGTTTTTAGAGGTCTAAGGTCACCAAAACGGATCCCCTCAACACCTTGGTTGTGCCTAGAAATTCTGTCCATAAAAGTTATGAACAGAATCGGTGACAAAGGGCAACCTTGGCAGAGTCAAACTCTCACTGGAAACGAGTCTGACTTACTACCGGCAATGCAGACCAAACTCTGACACCTGTCATACAGGGACCTTACAGCCCGTATAAAAAGGCTTGATACCCCATACTCCAGGAGTACCCCCCATAGGACTCCCTAAGGAACACGGTCACCTTCTCCAAATTCGCAGAACACATGTAGACTGGTTGGAAAAACTCGCATGAACCCTCCAGGACCCTGCTGAGGGTGTAGAGCTGGTCCAGTGTTCCATGATCAGGACGAAAACCCCATTGTTCTTCCTGAATTTGAGATTCAACTATCTGACAGACCCTCCTCTCCAGGACCCCTGAATAGACCTTACCAGGGAGGCTAAGAAGTGTGATGCCCCTATAGATGGATTACATTCTGCTGCCCCCATTTTTAAAAGGGGAACCACCACCCTGATCTGCCAATTCAGGGGAATTGCCCCCGATGTCCAAGCATTATTGTAGAGTTGTGTCATCCAACACAACCCCACAACATCCAGAGCCTTTAGGAACTCTGGGCAAATCTCATTCTCCCCAGGCGCCTTGCCACCAAGGAGTGGCGGCAATCGAGGATTGCCGCCACGACAGACACAAACAACCTTGTGGCCACAGCTCAGTTAAGCCACCTTGACAATGGAGGCACAGAACATGGCTCACTTGGACTCAATGTCCACAACCTCCGGTGGAATGTATTCAATGTTCTCCCAGAGGTGTGAGTTGAAGCTCAGTCTGACAGGAGACTATGCCAGACATTCCCAGCAGACCCTCACTATACGTTTAGGTCTGCCAGGTCTGACTGGCATCTTCCCCCACCATCAAAGACAACTCACCACCATGTAGTGGTCAGTTGACAGCTCCACCCATCTTTCCACCCAAGTGTCCAAGACATGCGGCTGCAGATCAGATGAGACAACAACAAAGTCAATTATCAAACTGCAGCTTAGGATGTCCTGGTGCCAAGAGCACATATGGACACCCTTATGTTTGAAAATGTTGTTCGTTATGGACAATCCATGATGAGCACAGAAGTCCAATAGCAAAACACCGCTTGGGTTCAGATTGCGGGGAAGGGGGGGGGGGCATTGCAACCATGCCCCTCAAGGTCTCACTGTCACTGTGATATTTAGAAGGTGTGGAATTTATCGATGGGAAAATTTTTTGAAAAACTCAAGTGGAAAGCTATCTAGCCCTGGACTCTGGCGT
>NW_013953435.1:57760-62344 GCF_001266775.1 Austrofundulus limnaeus
ATGAATATAATATACAAGTTTCACTTTTTAAATGGAATTACTGAAATAAATCTACTTTTTCATGATATTCTAATTTTATGACCAGCACCTGTATCCCGTACTGGAAACGCACAGACTCAGATGTTGGGGGAAATAAGCCGCAAACTGGATGTGATTCTGACGAGAATCGCAGTTCAGCAGCATGCCCGTGAGGAGTAGAATTACACCTGGGTGAAGTTTCAGACGGAAAGAGAGGCGATATTCGGAACATTCAGCATTTTTATTTATTTATTTTTTGCCATTACAGAGATGCAGTTACAACTGTAAAGCAGCGAGAAATTCAAGGCTGCTTGTACCAAAACAATTATGTTTATCTTTCGGATCCCTGCAGCTGCTGACCTTGGCGCTTGGCAGTGATAAAAACTTCCTTGGTTGACACGTTGTTTCCCCACTCCTCCACCACCTGTATCATCCGTGCATGGACCAGTCCAAAGACCATGGTGGTGGGATGGAGAACTGAACTCTGATAAGCTGAACTTGGGTTGATAACAACTGGTTTTGGACTCTGGAGGTTTCTGATTGGTTCCAGCACAGAGTATTAAATTGAAACGTCACCGGCTCCGCTGCATCCCACCCCGTACCATGTGTTTTCCCCAGCCCCCACCCCGCTTAGCTGCCTTGCACTGAGCGAGTGGTTTTTTTGAGCATATGATTCTGTGTTTCTGCGTAAGCATAGGATCACAGCATCTTTTTAAACTCATCTTTACTATTGTGTGTATTTCAAGCTGCAAAAGGTAGCATGACCATGTTATGAAAGACCTGAACATCTGTTCTCCCCAATGTTTGTTATGTGTGTGTAATAAGAATGGGTGTTCTTAACTGCAAATTCCTTGTCTGTGTATTCACTGACAATGGCAATGAAACTGATTCTGATTCTAAACTATTACGGGATTCGTCATTTATAAAGGGGTATTTTCACACAAATATGCACAACATGCTATGATATGGTTTTAGACACATTATTAATTATTTTGTCACTGTGTGTGTGTATCCATCAGGTTTTTCAAATTTTTGTTATGTTTAGATTCTGCGAGGTGTAACAATTAATGGGAAAATATTTATTTTTAAATACTAGCTTTATCACCAAATTCATAATTCAGATGGTGCCATCTCAAAAGATTCTTTTCTGCCTCAGAAAACAAAATAATATATCAAGTTTACCTTTTTCAATTGAAAGTTCATTGAGCAGGTTAGGTGAGGGTGTTGCAGCACAAGCTGCCTGTAGCTGTGAAATATGATTTGATATATCTGAGTTTTGCTGGTCAGCTTGTCTTTCCTTATGGGCCATATAGGAAATAACGTGGCCTCTTATAAAGGCTTTAAGAGCTTCCCAAAAAGTACCATAGTATACATCAGGTGTCACATTTGTTTCAATAAAAAAAATCAATATGATGAGCTATAGACTGGGTTACATCATCCTGTGACAGAGAAGCAATACTGAGTCTCCAGGTAGGGGGTCTAGGGGCATGAAAGGCTAACCTGAAAGCTGCCGTAAGAGGTGAGTGATCTGATATGATGATTGTATTGTATACACAGGCTTCCACCTATTGAAGTAACCGAAGTAACCTACAATCAACCAAAATATAAATCAATCCGGAAAAATGATTTGTGAACTGAGTAAAAAAATTGAGTAGGCTCGACCTGTTGAGTTGAGGCAACACCACAAATCGGACATGCCATTGTCACAAGTAAATGTATTAATTACCTGTACAGATCTAGATAATTTTACAGTAGAAGTCAAGGAATGATCCATTTCAGAATTTAAAACAGTAGAAAAAAAAAGAACTTGTAGCCAAGATTCTGATGTTTCTGTGGACATTCAACATCCACCCATTATCTTAACCGGCTACTTCCTTTCAGGGTCACGGTGATCACTAGTGCCCGTATCCAGCAGTCAGTGCAAGGGCCGGGGTACACCCTGGACAGGTTGCAAGTCCATCACAGGGCAATATTGCACACGTCTATGTTTAAATGACAGACTTTGAGTTACCAGAAATTGTAAAAATAAGATTCAATTCTGCCCTTGGTACTAGGGATGTTGGCTTAAGTTAGCATTAGCTTATACCAATTTCTTTTGTTTAGGATTTGCAAAAGGTAATATTTTAGAGTATTAGAGGTTAGCAAAGCTAATGTTTTGGCTTGCTGTGCCCACCACTGAAAGTAGAAAATGTAAGTTCAATTCCGTCCCAGGTATCAAAGCATGTGGGGCTTAATTAAGAGAAGATGAGGATTTTAGTTTTAGTGTTCTTCACTTTGAAGTTTGTCAGATTTTAATCCACATTTAGGATGTGTTTAAACACCAATAAAAGCCTCATTTGTTTTTACGGTAAGTTACGGTAAGTACTGTAATTTGGTGCATCAGTTGTCATTATAGAATAATCTCTAAATTTCTTTCAACTCTCTAGAGTGTGTGCCCTTACAACTAAAGATAATGTGTTTGGGGGGGGGGGGGGTTAAAAACCACTGAATAATACATCTTAAGTGAATTATTGGTTTTAGATTGTCTTCTTGTGCTCAACTTCCTCTGAGTGTAAATATGAAAAGCTTTAAAACAGTAATCTGAAACTACAACCTTCATCTGATTGGACAAATTTTTGTATTCAGTCTTCACAGTCTCTGAACATTGTTGTTGTTTTGTGTTTAGGAAATGTTCACATTGCCAAGGCTTATTTACTATAGGGCTAGTGAAAAAGTAAAAAAATTATAAATGATAATGAATATTTTTTACATTTACATTTGAATTTTACTGACACTTGTTTTTTCTCATTTTAAATTGCAGGCTCAGAAGTTGAAGTCAAACTCAACTATTGATGTCTGTTCAGTAAGTTGTTAGTATTTTCCTTTTTCAATTTTTTTTTTTGTGGTGGTGCTTTGTGGGGCGGGATCTTGGCTGCAGACTGAGCTCCAGGTAGGAGCTAGGCTGGGGACTGAGTTCCACGGAGGTGCTCTATACAAATAAGTGTTGCTTTGTGCCAGCAAGTGTTTTGGCGGCTCCTAACGGCTACCACAGGAGATTCAATGATTTCTCAAACATGCATGATTGAGTCAAAGCAACACTCTGGGTATGTTTTTGATGAGTGAATGACAATATGATATAAAGCTTAAAAAAAGTTAATTTTGTACAATAACCACCCTTTAAAAACACCAAGAGTTGAAGCCCTCTCATAAGAAGGGGTAGCTGGTTCTATGGTTTAGGAGCTACAACTGAAAAGACCCAATCCCCTCTTTAGACCAGTTGGTTTTTGACAGTCTTGTCAAAAACTACTGCACTTAAAGCACAGTAGCAAAGCCTGAAGGTTGAGTTGGCTTTTATAAGTTCCCTCATGTGGTCTGGATTCCTCATTGGCAGCTACTGGTGAGTGGGCGTTGCTGTCTAAGGTGTGCTCCAGCCAATCATCTTTGGACAGGTAAACCTTGAAGGTCATCTCAGGAAATCCACCAGCAGAGGGATGCAGCCAATCAGCAACTGGAGCAGGAAATTTTTCATATCTAGAGGAGCTCTTAAGAGCTTAAAAGAGGCAGGACGAGCCTGGGGCTGTAACAACAGGACCTATAGGGTCAAAAGCTCATATTGGAAGAGAGGTCCTTCATGCTACATAAATTAAAATAAAACCCAATTTAAAGCAGCTTTACCTATTAATAAGACATAAATCCGTATTTTTTATGGCTTATAGAGGTGTTTGTTTTCTGTTTTTATTTCAACATTTTCATGTAAGCAAACTCTGACAACTTTTGATGTATTTGTGATTTCTTTTATTTCTCTCCTTGTTACGTTTTAACTAAGGAAAGAACCCAAATCCGGACGGAGAAAAAGAGTTTGCAATATGTAAAAATGTTTATTTAACAAAAATAAAACAAAAGACTGTTGAGGCAGCAAAAAACTAGATAACAACTAAGGAGAAACATAACAGTACGGTGAATCCAAACAATGAGCCAGTGAGGCTGTGGAGTGAAAGACCAGTATATATACAAACAGAGGGAATGAGGAAATGATGAACACCTGGTGGCAGGACTGATTAAGGATGACTGAGCAGGTGAGGATGATTAACTGATAATTGAATAGACATAGACTGAGGATAACTGGAGGGTGGAAACACAGAGAAACACAAAAAAACAAAATTCACATCCTCACAGTCCTGACCACATTGGACATCCAGGTTTTAAAAGTCATCATGGAATCTATTGGAAACAGATCAAGACACGTGTATTTACAATGGCGAGTTTTAAATTTAATTCCGTACAAAACAAAACTCTGGGGGTCACCGCTCTGCACTCCCTCACTACAAATAGATGACGGAATTAATAAAAAGTTCTGTTACTTTGAAATAATTGGTAGATTAACTATGAATCTATCAGCATAACACAAGATAAAAGAAAAAAAGCATGTAAAGCTCATGAAAAAAGAAAAAACCTGTTAAACATTGGAGACTATTGTTTGTTATAATATTCAAGTAATACCTCAACTGTAATGTATATATCTAAATTATATACACACAAAAATTCAGAAAATTAAATTGATAGATGAAAGATAGATTTTAAATTCCT
>NW_013953435.1:63344-70723 GCF_001266775.1 Austrofundulus limnaeus
CACACACACACACACACACACACACACACACACACACACACACACACACACGGGGGAAGGTAACTTAAAGCACAGCCATCAGAACAAATAAGGACACAATACGCATCCACACAGATAAAGTTAAAAATTTATTATTTTAAATGTTGTGGAATACAGAAATTCAATCCCTTCCATTCTGTTGTTTTCATCTCTTTTGAGAGAGTCTAAGTCTTAATTAGAAGGGTCAAATCCTTTAGAAAAATTTTCTCCCTCTAAATGGAAAAAATGTTAGCAAATTTTACACTTATTTCAAGTCTATGTTGTACTGTCCTAAATTTAAGGCAAAAAAAAAAACATGTTAGAAGATGACATCTTCAGATGACTTCTTTTTCTTTTCCTGTTTTTTTTTTTAATTCTGGAAACAATTTGACATAATACCACACAGCAATTGGCTCAGTGATCCAATCTCACATGGTCTAAATCGACCTCCTGGTTGAAAGTCTCTGAGCTCTGTCTGACAATGATTGCCACAGCAATCTTTCTTGCCTTCTCTTTAAACCCCTGGTCTTTGTAGTTTCTTTGAGGCTGAAATGGGTTTGTTGCTTATCTCTTGGCTTTTAAAGTTCACTCTAAATGTCATTGTGTAATAATAAGGCACTGTTATGCAGTGGACTGACATTTAGTTGAGGCAGAACCAGGTCTAGGGGAGATGACCCAGCCGTTAGCTTGAAGCTTTATAAGTAAACCTAAGAGAGGTACCAAAGAAAGAAATATACATATTTATTCAATGATGCACATGCACATTTAAAAATCTGCATATTCTAAAAAGCATGTTGTAGTTTTATACACTAATGGTATTATATAGATTTATTCAGATGTCTTGTGTCAAAATAAAGGAACTTATTGAAACTTGTGAAAACATAACAGCAAAACATTAGTTTGAATATATATTTTTAATGAATAGATAGCAGTTCATATCCCATATAGCAAAATATGTTAATTCAATGTTGAATTTTGTTATAAAAAGTTGATTTTTGGTTCAATCCAATTCTAGCCAAATAGCCATTGTTGGAAAGATGTTATTAAATCAATGTTGTTTCATGGTCCAATTCTAATGATTGGAATGCCAACATTTAATCAATGTTGAATCAATACTGATATAGTATCAGTTATGGTTGAAAACCTAACATTGTTTCAACAAGTAAGTCACCAACCACTTTTAGTATAATTTCAACATGGATTTAATATCATGCCTAACCATATTTCATTGTTGATTCACTCATATTTTGCAATCTGGGATGTGTTTTGTGTATCTGTAGGATTATGACTGTGTTCTCTGAAGCATTCTTTCTGGGGTTCTGTGGGAGTTGAGGGGCTCTTCATGGCCACCTTTAAGTTCTAACCAGTTTCTTTATAACCCAAAGTAAGAGATGTGTCTACATTCTTGGCATAAAGTCAAACTTATTCTTGGTGTGGATTGAACTGTCACCCCTTGTCCAAACATCAATCCATTAATTTTTCTGCCACTTATCCATGTTCGGGTTGTGGAGATAACAGCTTTATGAGGGAAGTTCAGACACCCCTCTAACTAGCAACATTCTACAGCTTTTTCCTAAGGGCAAGGCATTGCCAAGACAGGAAGAATAAATAATTCCACTAGCAAGTTTTGGGAATGCTCCAGTATTCCCACCTAGTAGGACATGTATGAAAAAAATGGCTAAAATATTTTTGCCCAGGAGTCTAGTGTGAATTCTGATCATGGCCACTTTACAGAGGAAAATCATTTTAGCTGCTTGTATTGTCACATCTCATGGCAAGGGTTCGAATGTAGACAGACGAGTAAATTGATAGCTTTGCCTTTGCGACCCAGCTACTTCTTCACCACGTCTATGAACCTCCTCATTACTACAGACAAGGCCCTGATCTGTCAGTGTATTTCCTGCTCCATCCCACCATCAATCATGAACAAGACTTTGAGATACTTACACTCCTCTATCTGGGTCAGGGGTGAGTCAATCAGAGGAGTTCAACTTTCTGGGAAAGAGTGAGAGATGAACGAACCAATAGAGGCCTCTTCCACATTAATGAGGGCATTGTTCCTCCAATTTGTTGAGGTGAGGAAGCAGATGATTAAAAAGTGAAGCTCTTGATTTACTGGTTTGTCCATGATCTAATTATTACTGGTTCCTGGTTAAATTTTAACCTCAGAAATGAAACATTCTTAGATTTTATTTAGTTGGTTGGCATCAGTGTATTACTATAGTAATCAAAGAAATGAAAAAGTGTTCTGTTTCTTTGTTCTGTCAGTAAAGAGTGTTTTTTTTTAATTTGCCTCATGAACACTTTGTGCATGCTTAATGTTTACAGCAAACTTAAAGGGGCAATATCATGTAAAATCAACTTTTTTTTAGTTTTATACCATGTTATAATGTTATCCTCTCATCAAAAACATGCCCAGAGTCTAGCTTTGACTTATTCATGCATCCATCCATTCATCCATTATCTATACCCGCTTATTCCTTTCAGGGTCATGGGGGTCACTAGTGCCCATATCCAGCAGCCACAGAGCAAGGGGCAAGGTACACCCTGGACAGGTCGCAAGTCCATCACAGGGCCACACATAGAGACAAACGATACAAACAACCATTCACTCTCTCACCTAGGGACAATTTAGTTACCAATTAACCTAACAGTCATGTTTTTGGTCAGTGGGAGGAAGCCGTAGTACCCGGAGAAAACCCACGCATGCACAGACAGAACATGCAAACTCTATTCATGCATGTTTGAGAAATCCTGTGGTGTCCTGAGGCAGACAGGCAGGGGAGCAAAAATAACTGGTTGAGCCTAGAACCGCCTTTTATGATCAGCTCCTCCTCTGGGCTGTGTCGCCAAGCTGAGCTTCCTCATCACAGAGCACACACACACACACACCTGGCCCGTGCTGAAATGGGCGGGACAGAAGCGGAGGGAGGTTCTTAAAGAGACAGAGGCCAATTTCAAGGTGTTTAGAAACAGATACTGATGAGATGTCAAGTTTATTTTCTATTTAAACATAGAAACAGCATTTTAATAATAACTGAAGTTGACATAGTTACATTATTATGGTATAGAATTTAAATATATGCCTGAGAAACACATAATATTGCCTCTTTAAACAGTACTTCAATATCTAGAAATGTAAGTTAACTAGGGATGCAAACAATTAATCGACTTATAATTAATTGTTGAATAATGGCTTATTAGATTAAAATTCCTTCCATTCGATTAATTGAAAACATTTGTTTAAACCTTATTTCGGTGTAGTTTGGCCACCATCCAGTAGAGGGTGCTGTTGCTCTTAATCCGACCTTACTCTACCCAGGCCTTGTTGAGCTGAGCAGAGAGCAGCCTCGATGTGGGTGGCATCATAATTAAATTGCGTGAATTGTATTTAGTTTTATTTGCGACACAACAATAATAATGGACTACACCAAACTCGAAGGAAAAGTACCGAAGGCTGTACCGGACTATCCAGCAAAGAGACCATTAAGACAAGGGAGTAGGATGATAGAGAACAGTAAGCTAACTGTAGGTAACAGCTTCTTGCTGAGTTTAACTCATGTGAAAGAACAAAAACAACAAAAATGTTACAGTCACTACAAATAATGTGAAGTTAATCGCGTAACAAGGCCAGCAAACCAATCAAATGAACAGTAACTGACATCAAATCATTCTGAGCAGCCCAGCCCAAATAGAACCACAAGGAATGTAAACAAACAAACAAACAATTGCCAGTACTCATTTGTATTCTCACCTCTCTCGTGGGTATTTTATTATGTTTATAGTTTGTTTTAGAGTAAATCTTTAGCTTAAAATGATACCCTTGTGTTTAAATGATAGTTTTACATCTCTCTGTTCGGGGGGGGGGGGGGATTAAATGTTTTACATTTTTTTCTTTCCTTTTTTTCACCCCAACTAGAAGCCTAATAGATTCCTGTTTTGTTTATATTTTATATGTATGTCAAAGTTTAATAACGTGTGAGAAATCCACAATTGTTTATTCAGTCAGTGTTTAATACAGCTGGCACAATAAATTGTTAAAATATAATACTATACTTTTTTAAAATTTAGTAAGTAAAAAATTTGCCCTTCATGTTATAGGACGTTCTTTTATTCAAGAAATATGTCAGGGTTTTTAAAAAATAGCCCCTTATCAATGAATCGTTAGTCGATCGATAAGCTCAATCAACTTTAGATTAATTCATTAATCTATAACTTGCATCCCTAAAGTTAACTATTCCTTTTTTTCCTCCTGCTTTCTCAGTCGGATCCTCTGGCTCCTAAGGTAGATGATCCAAGTGCATCCAGTGCCATCCTGAAAGACTCAGCTGTCTGCAGACAGCTTGCTGGCCTCAACTATCTGCTGCCCCCACTTCTCTGGATGTGGTACCTCAGCTTCACCTCACTAGGCTCATTGTAGCCTTGCTGCTTCAAAGCAACAGATTACTATGGACTGAAATACACATTTGTATAAATGAAAAGCAAAGGTGGAAATTATATCCTTTTTTTTTTTCAATGCTACTTGTTACCCTAGTTTTTTCTTTAATTTGATCATTTTTTTAGGGAATTTTTTTTTGGAAATTATTGTTTGTTTTGGTTTGTTTGTTGGTTGGTTTTGCATTGCAGCTTAGTGCTAAAATAGTGATTTTATTATTCATGTTTAACCTGTTTTAACTAAATGTTCACAATGAAAAGGTATTTGTTTAAATCTTTTATGTCTGCTGCTTTTGTGAGCAGATTCAATAAATCACACTAAGCACTACATTCCACGAATCCACTAGTGGTGACTCTTGGAACATAATGTAAATTAGCATCGATTTTCAGAGTAATTTTTTCACCTGTCTGTTTGTTGAGGCTATTGGTGGGATATGTTGATTAAAAGTCACTGTAAATTCAGAAAAGGCTATATATTATAATTTGGGCAGCTTTTTTGGTGTTATTCCTCTGTGATTTGTGTATGTTTCAATAATAATGTGAGCCAATATTCTATATTTTTATGAACTTATTAAAAGGTTCACATACACAGAAAAAGCCTCTACATTTATATTGAAGATTTAAAATATCAAAAAAGTTGCGACATCTTTGCCCAAACTGTCTTTACTGTACCTAATATTGGACACAAAATGCCACTGACATAAGCACACAGGGCAAAGTCCCACATGCAAATACTGCACACTTCACACACTCAGATAAAAAGAAGGAAAAAAACACACGCATACAAACAGTGTCATGCATTCTATTCTCAGTTTTTCTGCCTAACTGTACACAGTTATTACAGGAGTGTGTCCGACTGGATAGCTGAATCCACTAATCTGTGATTGCACATCTCTAGACTTCATGCCATGTTTCTTCAATGTAAAGTGACAATAAAACACCTGATTAACCAATGTTCTGTTTAAATGTGATGATAGTTGCTGCTTTAAGCCCTAAAAAAAGCAAAAAATTCAACAGTTGGACCTGCTCTGAAACTTATAGTTTCAGAGCAGGTCCAGATATCTCTGGTTTAATCAATGCAAGGCTCAGAGCTTTCACCAATCTTTCCTAGCGATTTTAATTTACAGCTAGAATCATTACAAATGAGCTATGTGGAGATATTCTGACAATGTGAGATTTTCTGTAACAGATCAGAAATTATTATAATGGATTGCCAAATTTAGTTGCAAACAATAGTGAGGAATTAAAAAATACATGTTTTCACAGCTATTATAGCTGTCTATTTTTTTTGGCAAATAAATATTCTGCCCTGTGTGTTTTACACAAGCCAACAAATTTAGGTGGTTTACTCCTAAATTACAGCAGCTACATTCAAACCATTTTTGCAGGAGTTTTTAGCAATTTATCAGATTTCCTTTGTAAAATTTGCAACTCATGGATTTGTGTGTGTTTCTGTGTATCCAGAAAGAAAAGTCATTATAATCATTCAGTTTTCAGAGGCATCAGAACGCCTATAAGACTGGACATGTACGTTTTTTTTTTGATTATCCTGAGAAATTTATCAGGATATTCACATTGTAGCATGTTCAACTCATCACTTCTAGTGTTTAAGTGTAGACATAATGTGGAGCATTTAAAACTTGCTGCTTTGGTTTATGTAGCTTCTCAAACCACAGCTGATGTACAGTAAAGCTTTAATGTTACGAGGATAAACATGGAATATGCACTGTATGTACTTGGTTAAAATTGGACAAAGAATTTGCTGATATTCTATTACAGAGCTTTGTGAGCTAATTTGACATTCAGATACAGCTTAACTACAAATGTGTTTTAATAATAACTTAGATATATGCCTATCCTTGTATGTACATGGGTATAAACTAAATTTGCATCCAAGAAAGAGAATATCAGTGTAACACTCCTGTATTTAAAAAACCAAACTGTTTGTACCATATTGCATTTATAAAGATCCTTTAGTCGGCTGTGATTAGTTTTTGTTTGTTTTTTTCTTTTTGGCAAAGATTTACATTTATTTTTCTATTTTTTTACCAATTTGTTTTTGTTTTGGTGAGCTAAGTAAATTAAATGGATCTGTTCTTTTTCATGATGCTAGGAGCCGCTATCGAAATTATTTTGGGTTAACTGCTAATAGTTATGTGATGACAATAATTAGAACATGAGGCAAAAAATAACTATTTGCATGATATTTCTTAAGATAAATAAATATTTAAAGGGAAATATGTTGTATACTATTGTATACAACAGATTTATATAACATGTAATGTTTATATACAACATAAATTTGGACTCTAAAGATAGTTGTTGTTGTCGTAGTTGATCAGAGCTGGCAAGGATGGAGGAATAAATTCTCACGATGAAAGTTTTTTTTAATTTAACAAAAAATGTTGAGTTGGTTCACCAAGCAACAATGCTCCAAATTATTTATTTTAGATTCATTTGTTTTATATTTAAACCCCAGTGTTTTATCTTCACGAACTATGAAACGATTTTTATTTTAAAATCAGTTTTATAGTTAGTGTAACTTTAGGACTAAAGAAGGCAAACATATTTGATGTCCTTTGACAAACCATCTGTTTAAAATGACCAGTAATGACTTTTATTCTTGGAGATGCATACTCCTTCAAACTGTCCAGCATCAGTAACTTCCTAGCTTGTGAAAAATGTAAAATTTATTGTACAAAAGTTACAATTAAAAATGTGACTTCACACAGACTGCTTGCTTGATCTTTATTCAAAGAAGGCAAATAAAAAAATAATGAAAACAAAAAGCCATAAAAACCTGGGAAGAAAATTTGAGGACAAGAACACCTGCTGATATTAAGGTCAATGGACCTCATGCAAGAACCGTTCGTACGCACAGATTTGTTCTTAAATTGTGCGTACGAGTGATTTAGGAGAATTTGTGG
>NW_013953435.1:71723-89129 GCF_001266775.1 Austrofundulus limnaeus
TATTTGTTAATTATTGAACTCATTGCATGTCTGAGACTGAACAGTCGTATAATAATGAGTTGTACTGTTTTGCCAAAATTATGTTCTTAAACACCCATTTTATAAACTTTGTTTTAACACTTGTTAATTATGATCTCTGCATCTAGAAATAAGTAGGTTTGCACGAGTACTTTGAAGCACATTATTTGTTTTTATTTGATGATAAATATGTGCACAACCTGCCAATAACAAGTGCATGCCGCATGACGCAGATGCTCTGAGACAATCATTATGATTTGGGATGGCTCCAGGTTGGCACCTCTGAGGTTGTGTTATTGCTTTTACTGGATTTGACAAATATGTTAAATGAAATACAACCTGTAGAACAACAAACAATGTGCCTTTTCAAGAATAATTTTGCAGACTTCAGTGGCCTCCTGGCTTCAGCTGAACCACTTCAGCTATAAGTTGTTCAGCTGGATATAGGGGTTTCTGTGCAACACCAGACTTAAGTCCAATCAGGTGGGTGAGAGGTCGTCTGAACTCAGGCAGCTTAGGATTGATGTTACTATTGATAGAGGCAGCTGAAACTCCGGCTGTGGATGCTTCTAGGCCACCTGGGGCGTTTCATTGAGTTCACTCATGACTATTACACACACACACAAACAAATCATTTTTTTCTGCATTGTAAAAAACACCAGAACAAATTGAGTGTATTTTTTTATGGGAGTGAGAAATTGTGCTGGCTCTCCACCGACTTATGAACAAAGCATGTGACTGTCTCACACTTACTTTCTCTCCTTCTCTCATCACTTGTTTTTTTTTTCCCCCTGCCTCCCCCTCTCCTTATGTATGTCTGTCACCGTGTCTGTCACTTTCTGTGCACTCGTATTCCTCTCCTTTCTCTGTTTCAGGCCCTCAGATTAAAGGCTCCAGAGAAAGCTTGAATTCTGACGGAGAGGAGAAAGAGGTGAGAGAAGTCTTTGGAAACACTGTGGATTTGTGACTCAGCCGTTAAACCATCTTTAGAGACAGAAATGATTTAAGAAGGAAAAAAAATGCGTATAATCTGTATTTAGGGAATGATGGTGATCTATTTGTTCATGCTGTTCATTTGAGTGATCCTTCTACTTGTTGTGTATCTGTTTATAGAGAAAATTCTTGCACCCTAACAATGTGGTAGGTATTGATTTCCTTTGGTCAAGGAAATTAAATCACCTTCCCCGCCAGCTTTTAGCTTAAAAGATTGATTATTGGTTTAGGATAAAGTCTGGGGTTCTTCATTTGGGTTTAGGGCAAATCAAAGATCTTTCCTACAGTTTTTTTTTTCTTATTCTTGGGCTTGGGTTCTCACAGGAACAGAGGTTAAGTGGATATGAAAGCAAAATAGTTCACTAGAGAGATAATTGTGCAAGAGGAGGTAAGATGGGCGAGGAAATGGTGAAGGTGGGAGTCGTGTTTACAGAGAAGTATAACTGTAATATGGCTGTGTAAACTAATGGAATTGACATGTTTGTTTTTATTAGGCACGTGAAAATCATTACCAAGATTTATTCTGTAAAAGTCGGACAGGGAGGGGTTTCAATCTGATTTACAAAGTCACCCTAAGGAAATCATCCGCTTGTCTACACCAGATCATCGTCTCTGTCAATAATTTATGGATGAAATGATATTAAGAAATCTTGGTGATTCATTTCAAATTGACTCTGCGTTGATCACACGGGATTGTTTACTGTTTGATTATGCCTGTTTCATGCCCATCAATATGCTCTGCTCCGGCATTAATTACCCCTCAGGCGCGGAGCAGCGGCGTCACAGGGAAGTCGGCCTCCAGCCTGGGCCTGGCGGACTTCGAGCTGCTGAGGGTCATCGGCAGAGGCAGCTACGCTAAGGTGCTGCTGGTGCAGCTGAAGAAGACGGAGCGCATCTATGCCATGAAAGTTGTCAAGAAGGAGCTCGTCAACGACGATGAGGTGCTGATTCTCCTCTGAAATTTTTACTTTTATTTGTTCAGGATGGCACAAACTAAGGTTAGAGACAAAGTATCATTTATTGGTCTTTTATTATATTTGACGAGTTAATCATAAAAGTTCAGTTTTTATATATAATTAACAGAACAAGCACTCTGTAGGAGCTGTTATTTATAGTGTAAAGAACGTGTCGTGATTGAACCTTCATATTATGCATCTCTTCTGAAACACTTAGCAGGACTGATGGCTCTAAAGAGGTCTGTCAAGCTAAGCGTGTGTAGATAAACCATCATGTCATCAGACATTGATCCCGGGCAACACGTGTAGCAGCACAGCCAGTGGAAACACAAGCAGTTGGCCTTGGTCAGGCTCACTTAGCATGATTGACAAATTGACAAGCGCCTCTCGATCGATGCTCTGGTGTCGTTCCGTCAGCTTGAGTGGCGTCCGTGTCCAGATGTATTATCTTTCAGACGTTGACAGCACCTGCTTCCGCTTCTCTTAGCTCCGCCCTTTTCTGCTGTAACTGGACGCCTTTGACACAACCTCAAGCTTTGTAGCACGATCGATAGGACTCTGCTTATTCAGCTTTTATGTTTTCAAGGGTACTACGTTAGGCTGACTCCTGATTGATATTTGTCTGTTTTGTTTTGTTTTTGTTTTTTTGAACCAGGACATTGATTGGGTCCAAACAGAAAAGCACGTCTTTGAGCAGGCCTCTAATCATCCATTCCTGGTCGGCCTTCACTCTTGTTTCCAAACAGAAAGCAGGTGAGACTTCGTCCCTTATTTGAAGGTTGCTTTAGAAACTTGTGACGTTCTGCAGTTGTTGAAGAAAAAAGGTCACCGTTCAAGAAGAAAGCAAACATAAACATCAGCTTTTTACAAAAAATGTTATTATTGATTGATATTTAAAACCTTAAATGTTTTTATCAGTTATGAGCAGGAGCCATCCAGTCATACATAAACGTGGAAAAACAATATGAGGATTTCAAAATGACACACAGTGTTTCTTCACCTTTGAGCAGCAGTAGGAGCTCATATTAACACACATAAGTAAACAAAGTTATATTTAACAACAGGAGGTCACAATTAAGGTTGTGGGAAAATCCCAGCTATAGTATAAAAAAAACATTTACACATTATTTCTTTATTACATCAACAATTTATGAATAAAAATATGAAGTTAAAGCATTTGTAGATGTGATTACTTATGTCCATAGCTAATTACATAAACACAGTGTAACGTAGCTTTTCCTCCACAGACTCTTCTTTGTTATCGAATATGTAAATGGAGGAGATCTCATGTTCCACATGCAGAGACAAAGAAAACTCCCAGAAGAGCACGCCAGGTAAAATCACAGTTTCTCTTATGTGTGTTTTTAAAATCAAAATGACAGGTTCAAGTTGAAGCGTTTTGCCTCAGCTAATGTGGACGTGTTGTTGTGTTTCTGTCTTTGCTACAGATTCTACTCGGCAGAGATCAGCCTGGCGCTTAACTACCTCCACGAGCGAGGAATCATCTACAGAGACCTGAAACTGGACAATGTGCTGCTGGACTCAGAGGGACACATCAAACTTACAGACTACGGAATGTGCAAGGTGTTTTATTATTATTATTGTTGTTGTTGTTGTTGTTGTTATTTACACATTGAGTATTCTATGATGCAACCAATGAAATAAGCACGTTTGTCTGTTAACCCCACCCCCTCTGAGATGACTTTAAGCGGGCAATCTTTATTTTTACAGGAGGGTTTGAGACCAGGCGACACAACAAGCACTTTCTGTGGTACCCCCAATTACATCGCTCCTGAAATACTCAGAGGAGAGGATTATGGTGAGAATAACAACACGCAGGGACTTAGAAATGCTCTCTGATGATTACCTATAGTAGGTCTGAGAGACAAAATGCAGAAACAAGTTTAAAAAAAGCCGTAGATATGGAGTGACGATAACAAAAATTCAAACGCAGTGAAGGCAAAAAGACCTTTTTCTCTCACGACTCAGAAAGTCTGATGAGTCGTTCAACAAAGGTTAGATGTACTTTCAAGTGCAGTTAAATATTCCTTTCTGCATCACAACAGAGGCTTATCTGGACAAAGACTCGTTTAATAATATAAAAATAGAAAAAGACTCCCTGGTAACTAAAGTGGTATCATAGCGACAAGTTTCACGAAAAAAAAGCTATTGTTTTCGTTTGCTGCACTTTACCAGCACAGTTTGTTAGTATTTAAAACTTAAATGAACAAAATAACATTTAGCTGCCCTCTTAGCTGTTTTATTGTCAGGATGAGCACTGTTTAATAACAACTTTTAGAAGGTATTAACTTCATCTGTGCAACTGTTTGTATCTAATGCACAACAACAGCTGACGTCACATATTTATGTGAAATGCATTGCATTTGTACAGTGGTGGGCACAGTTCCCCTAAAGCACTAATAGGGGAACTAATTTCCTGATCAGTGCTTTAGGGCTTTTGCTAATTTTAAAATGTATTAGTGGATTAGCACTTGCTAAATTTAGAAGTACTAACTGAGGTCTATGGCTGTGTCCAAAACGGCAGGCCGGGTCCTCCGAAGGCCAAATTCATCGGCCGCATACGTCACTGCGCCGCGACGAAGGCCGTCCAAAACTGAAGACTCCTCCGATGCGGCCGACAAATACGTCCTTCCTTTGGCCCGAATCGAAGGACTGGTGCGATGGATCCTTCCCGGCCCAACATATCCCATAATGCTTTGCGGCCCGACTGGAGATTTTTTTTATGCTAGTAATGGCAGACGAAGCGAGAAAAAAGAAAATGTTTTAAATAAAAATATGGTGATATAAATATTAAAAATTTTAGCAGTTGTAATCCTAATACTTTTATCATTTGTATTGACGTGTTTTTAAATATTATTTTTGTCATAAAAAAAAGGCGAAATAAACATGCACCTACGGCAGGTCAGTTAGTTCTTCAAATGTTACCTTCAAGTTAATTTTATTGTTTTGTGATATTAAGAATGCTAATATATTGATATTTTTCTAATTTTGATGTAAGTTTGCTTGTTTAGCGTCGTCGCAGTTGCTAGGTGACATGACGTACGCCGGGATAAGGAGAGGAAGCTAGACCGTCCAAATTCACAGCCTCTTTTTTTCCGGTCTTCCCGGTCTACCAAGGACCCGGCCCACCTCGACCAGGTAGTCTGGGTCCTCCGGAGGACCCGGCCTGTCGTTTTGGACACAGCCTATAAATGTCATTGATTAATGTTAACAGCTGATGGTTAAAGCTGTCGCACATTTTGATCATATGGGTGTCAATTATCCACTAGGTCACATATTTTTTATTTTATTTACCGTATTTATTTTTACTTAACAGGAAAATTGTTTCTTATGTCAATGGTAAACTTTAAATTTATGATTAAATGTAACCAAACAAATTTAAAAGGTGAAAGATAACAATTGTCCTGCCCCATGACAATGACATGACATGACATGAGCTGTTGGCTTTAAGTAACTGAGCATTGTAGTTGATAAAGAGTTATACATTATTATAAACATTATATCTGAGGTGGTTGAAAAACAGAACAGGGACTTAATGAGGTTTATTGTTACTGACAGATGCTTCTCGTCTCCACAACCTCGCTTCTTGTGTTTTTTTGTTCTGTTTTCGTCTGTTTGTGCTTTCGCTCACGTGTTGTTGTTGTTTTAATTCCTCCTGCACCATTTGAACAATCTGGCACTTACTTTGAAAATGGGGAAAGTGTCATGTTTGTTCATTTTTAATTCACACTACATGAGTTTTATGAGAATTTGTAATCATCTAAGGCGTTGCTTCCAAAGTAAAACACATCAGTCTTTTTATTTATGCTGTTTAAAACTCCCTCGGCTGAGTTCTGCTGCAGTCGTGTCACAAACACGATTTATAACAGGACCATCTGTGCGTCTCAGGGTTCAGCGTGGACTGGTGGGCGCTGGGCGTTCTGATGTTCGAGATGATGGCGGGCCGGTCGCCCTTCGACATCGTCGGCAGCTCAGACAATCCAGACCAAAACACAGAAGACTACCTCTTCCAAGGTAAGGCCCACACAGCACTCTAAGACTTACCGTTGGAGGAGAAAATGAAACTGCTGCGTGGAAGCAGGCAACACCTTTTTGTTGACGCCTTTATAACGGCTTCTGTTGGTACCATCGACGTGCCATCTGTTGCAGAGAAAGGTGTGAGAATATGTGTTTTCCCTGTATTTCATTAGAAATATGGTCTCAAAATCTGTTTGTTTCCTTAGAATAGCCACAAAGGTGTTAGATTTACAGCTTAATCCATAATTCAAGACGTTGTCACAGGCCTGCTGTGCGATCTGCACCGGGCTCCAAACTGCAGCAGTGTCAGGAACCTGTGGTTTTTAGTGCCAGTGAAGTCTGTCAGTCAGTTTTTTTCTCTCTCCTGCTCCCTGCAGTTATATTGGAAAAACAGATCCGAATCCCTCGTTCGTTGTCAGTCAAAGCTGCCAGCGTTCTCAAGGGATTCCTCAACAAGGTAAGAGGGGATTAGACGGGTCTGTATCAGTCCTGAACAGTGTCTGCTCCTGCTGGAAAACACATTCATATTCTCCTGGTTAATCTGCTGCCATCTCTTGCATTTCTTTCCTTTTTACTCTAGTTAATGTGGACACGCTTCTCTCACTGTGTTTCTGTCCGTTTCCGTCATTGTGCTTTTTTGGAGATGGTTGTTAGAAAGTAAAATGTAAAATTTGGTCAGTTTAGTGAACAATTTAATGAGACCTATTTTACTCCTAAACCCTAACTGTAGATTTTAGTCCATTACATACATTATTGTTAGGTTTTAAAAAAGCATTTAGGCCCATAAACTAATTAAATGTTTTTTCTCTGGTCCTAAATCACAACAATTGTCCCCCTGCTGGTAATTAGAGAAATACAAGTTTAAATAATGGGCTTTTCTTCATAATATGAATACATGTAAAATAGTGAGTTTGTTGACTACTTGTCATTCTGGACTTTTAATTTTCCTACAAAGTAACTGAACTAAAAGAATTGAAGCATTAAGCAGTTTAGGTGAGAATTAAATTAGAAATTATTGTTAGGGATGTAACGATTAATCGATTATAACTGCTTAAAATGTGAATCGATTTATAAAAAGGAAATATAAATTTCACTGTTATTGTGTGGTTATAAAATGCAAATACAAAATACTGTTTTTTATTTATTTATTTTATTTATTTTTGGGTGGCGGGTTAAAATTGATGGTAATCTAGGACTTAAAATCAAGAATTAAATCAGGGCTCAAATGAATCGTTGCATCCCTAATTGTTGTGTTTTTTTTTTTTTACTTTACATTATGTAAATCTACATTCTTCGCTCACACACACATTCCTTTCAAATACAGTATTTTATTTATCATCCCTCTTTTTTAAACGATGGCTTTGAATTTAACATTTTTACTTTTCTAAAAATCCTCTCCAGCTCAACCTCACAGATTTTCTCCCTTTTCGCTCGTTCTGCAGTCTTGCTGGTTGTTTGACATGTGGTCTCTCCTCAGTCCTCTCCCACCGTCTCTCACCCTCCTCTCACCTCCACCCCCACAGGATCCTAAGGAGCGTCTGGGCTGCCACCCTCAGACGGGCTTTGGCGACATCAACGGCCATCCGTTCTTCCGAAACGTCGACTGGGAGCTTGTGAGTAGATGTGCTGCTTTTTATTATTGTTATTATTATTTTGTTTCTCTTTCGTCAGAGTTTACCTCCTTTCTCACGTTTATGTTGGTTTTCTTTATCATTTCAAATCCTGGAGATAAAAATCGCCTGCTATATTTTGTAGGTTGAAGATGCGAGGGTCATATCTGTCATTTCGGGGTCCCGTTCTTCCTGTTACGGCCTGCAGGTGTAGCCACTGTGAAAGAGCTGAGGGCTTTTTAGCCACAGCCTGAGACTGGTCGTTGTTTCAAGCAGCTGGGAACAAACGGCCCAGCAGAAGACTGACAACAGCAGATAGGATGACTAACACATGGGCTGGCACGCAAGCCAAAGATGGAGCGACTATTAGAGACAGATCGTAGAGCTGGAGCGTATAGAGCCGAAACCTTCAGCTGTGGAAGTCTGAATTCATAAAGAAGCTGTAATTAAATCTATTTTTAGCTGTTGTTTCACTCAAGCTTCAGAATGAAACTCTGATCTACCCACTGAGGTTCCGGTGTTCAGCGAGGCTGCTCCTACTTCCTCTGAAACAGCGGTCTGTAATCTCGGTCACTGATACCGAAAGCCACGGCTGAGTGCGTTCACGAGTTTTCCTTTGACTGGTGTTCACCTCTACAGTAGTTCTGTTCGTCTCTGTGAAAAGCTTTCAGCTGTAAATCTGAGAGCCGCTGGTGCTCACATGTTCTGTATCAGGATCACTCGTAAGAATACCAACTAAATTTAATCCAAATTGTTTGTTTTTTAGCTTCCTGTTTTCAGATGAATGAATGAGTGAATGAATTATATTTAAAGAGTGAGCGTGTCTCACATTGTCTGATATATATAGATATAGACTCACTCCCTCAGGCCCGTAGTTTTGTGATTTAAAGCATTTAGTCAATGACCAGAGCAGGATAAAAATAATTATGTGTTGAGATCTTTATGGTTTCTGTGTTTAGTGTAGGTTCATTAGTGCCCGCAGAGAAGAGCGGCTGTACTTTTTACAAACTGCCCACGTGCGAAGGGTCACGTTTCACCTCCGGAGGCAGACGTACGCTCGCTGGCAGACGACAGACAGTCCGGGCAGCTCAGCAGGGATCACCGTGACCTCTTTTTTTTTTTTTCCCCTGTTTGGTCTGGAGCAGGGACACAGCAGTTGGTCAGAGTGTCTGGACGGATCAGCTTGCAGTCCCTCCACCTCCACCCATCCTAGCTGAATGCCAGACCCTATAATTTACCCTCTGGCCTGCAGGTGGAGCAGTAGTTGTCTTCCTAACAACCACTGCAACAAGTGGGAGCAGAAAGAGATCCATGAGTGAGCAGTGTATTCACTCAGAGAGGCAACAGGTGGAGGAACAAGTGACTTGGAAAGGTTTTAGTCATTGTTGAAGCATTTCAGAAAAGAGTAACTCATATGGAAAGAGGATAAAAGAATGCGGTGCCGTGCTGGTGTTCTGTCTGCCACTAAAGGAGGCATCCAATTCATGTATGGTTAGATCTTTGTTTTTATTCTTCATTTCAAAATAAAATTACAAAAATAAAACAACTGTTTTATTTTGTTTTTCAGTTTTCAAAACCTAAATGTAAAAAAATAGAAAGTGACAAATGCAGGGTTCCTGTAGATCCTTTGAATTCATCAATCCAAATATAAGGCCTTAATTAGCCTTAAAATGTCTTAAATCAATCTTTCAGACATCTTAAAAATGTTAACACATTGTAAATAGGATGATTATAATTCATCTCAAATACTAAAATAACTTGGTAACGTTTATTTTTTTAAATATTCACATGCAGATATTCCCCTTTGACATCACTTCCTGTTGCTTCACATGCAAATATCTCAACAACCGTCCATCTGAGCATCATGAAATAAATTTTTTAATATGATAATAATGTTGTATTTCCAAAAATGTATTCACATTTCCTACAAAAAATTGATGTCACTTTAAGGTTTCATCTACAGCAAATTGGGGTTTAGACCCAACTGTGGGTCCTAAAACTCCAAATGTTAGTTTGTTAGAGGATTTCCAGAAATTAAATTAAGTTTAAAGCTGACTGCTAAGAAGGTTTTTGCTGCAATTGATGAAAAAGCAGTTAAATATGATTTAAAAATTGGTCTATTAGCAATATTTGATTACTTCAACCAAAAATACTTTGATTCATGAGTTTCTGCCACAGTTTTTTTTTTGTCTTTTATGTTTATTATGAAATTGGTCTTAAAATTTATTTCGCTTGGCATTAAAAAGTCTTAAATTTAACTTTCCTTAAACTGTAGGAACCCTGAAGTAGTGCACTAACAAAATATAAAGCTTGTCTTTGCTTTAACCATTGAAATAAAAACAAATGGAAAAAAACGTTTCCTTTGTTTAATTTTGCAATTGTTTTTAATTTAGTTTCAAACCAGAAAAACCTAATAAAAAATAAAAAGACACAATTCGATGTGGGTTTTTTTTTCCTAGTTTTATTTTGAAATCCAAAAACCTGCACAGATTCCATTCGTTTTTCATTTTTTAATACCTGTTTTTTAATCTGTTGCTGTTTCAGCTGGAGCAGAAGCAGGTGGTCCCTCCATTCAAACCTAACATCTCAGGGGAATTTGGACTGGACAACTTCGACGCCCAGTTCACCAACGAGCCCATCCAGCTCACGCCGGACGACGAGTGAGTTGCTTCTTCATCTGCGCTCGGTTTACAGATCACTTTACTCTTACTACTTTCTCTTTTGTAATCCAATCCTTTTGTTATTTTTAGGGATGTGGTGAAGAAGATCGACCAGTCTGAGTTTGAAGGCTTCGAGTACATCAACCCCCTGCTGATGTCTGCGGAGGAGTGCGTGTGAGAGACCCGACGTGAACACCACCCACGCACACACCGTTCCAACTACGTGTTTACGTGTCTTCAAGCTGCATGGTTACGAGACGACCCGGCGACATCAGCCTTTTGTTCCAGGGCCGCACATGCACACCAGAACGCTTATTTGCCAAAACCAGTCTCACACTCTGCCATTTATAACCACTTGCCCTTAAACCTTCTTTTTTTAATTATTTTTTATACACCATGTAAATCTCCTTCGTTGTCAGTACTCTTCATCGGGGGGCCTCTCCTTTAGTAAACAACGTAGACATAAAAGTTCTTCCAAGGTCGCCGTACGAGTGGGGGGCGAGTCACGGCCCCCCGCAGACTGAGCATCACTAACTTTCAGCTGGTGGGGTGTTTTCAATGCAGATTTATTTGTACATATATACATAAAGAAGAAAGTGCTACTGAGGACAAACATTAGACAAGGCCTTTTCTTTTTGTTTGTTTTTGTTTGTTTTTTTCTTTTTTTTTAGCTTCAAGCCACAGTCGGACAAAAATGACACCTTATTTGTCACTTTTGAATTAGCTTTGTCTTGTTTATCCTTTAGAAAATTAAAACAATATAACACTAGATAAAAAAATCTATATATTTTTCTCATATTTTATTTAACATATCAGTTATAAGTGTGAACAGATCCAGCCTGAGTAGGTGAACTAGATCAGCGCTCAAAATCTGGAAACGGTAACAAAATAAGAGCTTCAGGTCCCTTCTCCACACAATGAAGGAAAATGAAACTGAAGTATAATGTTGAGTTTATGCTCTCAAAACTGTGAATGAAAGAGCTGTCGGGAAACGGGCTGGAGGAATAGCACAAAGTACCTGAGCGCAGGTTTATTGTCGCCGTGCAGATTTTCCACAAAAAAAAGAAAAAAAAAAGAAAACACTCACACAGGACCAAAAAATAAATAAACATTTTTATGAAAAATGTCTTTGCCGGTACTTGTTAGCTGGTACAGTATACATGAGGAAATGTGCTGTCCTAGGTCATAGAATTTATATATTCAGACTTTTTTTTATCACTATGCCTTTCTAAAACGTATGTTCTATTTTTTTTTTGTTTGTTTTTTGTATTTTTTTCATTCTAGTTCTTTTGTCAGAAATCCAAAAAAAACAACAAAAAAAAACACTAAACTATTGTTGAGACGTGTCCGAACCTACAACACTGAGCAGTCAGTTTTCATCCTGAAACATGGCTTTAAAATCTGTTTCTTGTTTTTATCTTATTTTATTTTACTACACGCAGCATAGAATTAAGATTTTTGGAATAAATATTTTATAAATCAGCTTTAAAACAAACAAAAGCCCCAATGACCATCCATATGTTTCGTGTTTGTTCAGAATACATTACAGGGGTTCACGTGGTCATAGTCTTCTGTTACAACCTTTTTTTAATTATTATTTTTGTTTGGCTTTGTTACTGTTGACTCAAATTTAAATATTTCTTTCTTTATCACTACATTGATTCCAAAATGTTAAAGGGTGAACCCGATAGAAACACTATTGTATTTGTTTTGCAGATGATCTGCAGGACTTTATTATTAGTGCTTTAAAGAAGGAAAAAAAAAGATGGTAAAATAAACATTTTATTTCTCTTGTGGTAAAAATGTGTTTTTGGTGTTAATCTGTCATATTTGAGTTTTCTCTGGCCTGACATGCATGTTAAGTCAAATTGAAGCCTCTCAAAGTTCCCGCGATGTGCAAATTCTCAAATACAAAAAGTCAAAGAAAGCATTTTTCATATTTAGGAAGCTTGAAATAATACAAATTATTTTACCCCTTTCTGTCACATAACTGGCGTATTTTTTTTTTTAATTTGCATCAGCCAAAATGAAACAGGAAGTGACATACAAGGGGAGCTCTTTGGTTGTGTCCAAACTGAGGGGCTGCGTCTTCCGAAGGCCGAATTTGTCGGCTGCTTACGCCACGACAATTTGTCCCCTTTTCCTCGATTTGAGGGACGGGTGGATCCTCCTCGGCCCTCATTGTCAGAAATCAAACGAGCTGGTATAGTGAAATAAACGTGCACGTCCCTTAGTTCTTCAAATTGCCTTTAAGCTAATTTTGTTTTGTGATATTTATATTATACTGATATTTTGCTCATTTCGAGGTCTGGTATAAAGCAGAAGGCTAGACTGTCCAAATTCACTGCCACTTTTTTCCAGTCGCGGTCCACAAAGGACCCGGCCCACCTAGATTGGGGCAGGTTGGGTCCTTCGAAGGACCCAACCTCTGAATTTGGACACAGTTGATAAGCAGACATTCCCCTTTGACATCACTTCCTGTTTTATTATTGTTATTATTATTATTATTATTATTATTATTATTATTATTATTATTATTTTGCAATATGTTATCAATATTCTTGTCCAGAAATGCACTTATTTCAAAAAACTGATGTCACAGGCACTTTATTGTGTTATGACAAATTCTTTTAAAAAACACTTCATCATTGCAGATTATTCTTTGGATTTGGACAAGTTTAGCACACACTTTCGTCGGTTTTGTTGGAATATTACCCTTAAAAACCAAGTGTTATCCTGTGAGTCTGTTGGTGGATGTAAGAATCGTCAGCTCTTCGGTGATCAGCTGACGGACAGATTTGCACGAGGAGCTCGCATCACGGTTCTGGTGCGACAGTCACATGTGAGCCATCTGTAAATCCAGTGAGCTCACCGGACGACACACATTCAAGATGGATTTTAACTAATTCAAAAGCGTTTGTCTAGATTTTCTAAAAGCACGCACCCAAACAGGAGGAGGTTTTTTTTCACAACCTTTAAGGACACTTGACAAAATATGGTTGGTTTTGCCAAAATTCAAGACTAAATATATATATGTACCTAAAGCGATTAAATTTCTGTCAAAGTTTGACATCAGTTATCCAGGACCTGTCCTGAAATGTCCTAAAATTGGAGCTTCTTTAAGTGTTAGCACTTTTTTAAATACCCTTCATCAGTTCTACTGCAGGGTTTTAACCTGAGCTCCCCCTCCCATATGTGCGTCCTGCGGTGAAGGGAATTAAACTGGATGTGTTCAGCTTGAGCAGTGTCCCTCAGTCTCCCCTGCTGGTCACGTGATGTTCTGTGTGGCTTTCAGAGAGAGGCCTCTGGAGGTGAAAAGGTCATCGACAATGTCGCTCTCCTCTCTGCCCTCGCACGGTGAAGCGTTGGGAGGTGATAAAAGGGGCAGTGGGAATGATCGTGGCAAAAATAGCTCCAGAAAATGCCTTTTTTTTTTTTGTGAAAAAAAAACGTGAATGCTCAGTGCTTAATAGCGCTAAAGAAGCTAAAATGGTTTAAGCTAAAAAAAAATTTAGAAAGCGAAACAAAAAGAAAAAAAGACTGAACCAGATATTTTACAACTTCAGGAGAAGCCTGGTGTTTCTACATGGAGTAATGTATTAATATGATTCTGTATTCCAAAAGTGTATAGTTACTATACATTTATTTGTTATTTTTTCAGCTATATTTTGAGGGTTTGTAATTTTACCAAATTTTTTTTAATCGTAACTCATTTCGTTACATTCAAAACATAAATGACAGATTTACTTCTTTAAAATTTAACACCAATTAATATTTTAAATATCCGGAACTCATTGTTTAAGATTTACTGCACTCAAATAATGAAGTGTTGAATTTACTGGTTCCCAGGGGTGGTTCTAGGGGCGGGGCCACAGGGGCATTGGTCCTTGCTGAAATTTGATTGGCCCCCTGAAGTGCCCCTGTCCTGTCACTCATCTGGCCTTTGCCCAAGAGTGATGATGCTGGGTGCAGTTCCATGTCCAAACAATAGACACCAATAGAAATGTCCGGCATGAATCAAGCCGACAGAGGTCTTTTTCTTTTCTTAAAATTTGAACAATCCTGCAGAAAAAATTTTCTCAACTCGCCAATGATGACTAAATTTTCTCGCATGTTGTCTTTGAGAGTATTTTATCTATGTACATTAAAATGCATGTAAAATTGGTAAGGAGAAATTACTGTGTAAGCTGTATATACACCTTACCAAAACCAGGGATTTGTGTGCAAGGATACTGACTTGGCCCCTCTATGAATATTGTGGCCCCTTGATGGCCCCTTACTTAGAAAAATCCTAGATCCGCCACTGCTGGTTCCCCTAAATGGAGTTGAGTGAATCTAAAGCAATCAACTCGGTTTAGTGGAACTAGTTTAGTTGCGTAAACTCAACACCTCACTTTTTAGAGTGTGTGTAAAAAAGTATGCTTTATTTTACAGATTATTGTGAACAGTTTAAGTACTTTTCTTATCAGTAAAATCAATTTTACCAGTCATTTTCTGTTAAGATATTTTTACTTGTGTTTAAATATTTATTGTAAGTACTTTATATACCGCTGCTGTATTCCCGTGATGGAGTGTGACCTTGTTCCATTGCCCTCCCTGGTTGAGAACAGCGGCGCATCCCCCCCAGACTCATGGGGGATCCACTCCGCCTCGCTGAAAGAGACTCGGCGAAGACTAACCTTGTATAATTAATGATGTAAAACAGGAGGAACTGAGGAAAGGCGTTTTGTTCTAATTGCATTTATCTTGTTGGGTGTTTCAGTCTGTCCCTGAAGGGATTAATTAAGCAGCGAACTCATAGTTGACTCTAAATGCAGCCTCTTAGTAAAACACATTGTTTAAATGATGCTACCGTCGCCGGGCTTGTACCTGCGGTTGTGGCTGTTTTCTTGCAGAGTTACTGAGCGATGCCATTTGCTCCACCTTCCCTGTGAGGGAACTACAGATTGTTGTGCTCCACTCCAGTGAGTGCAATGTTACTGTGGAGGTTATCTTGAGTAATCGTTTAAGCGAAACATGAGTTTAATCTGCAGCCACTTGAGATTCATGACCTCCACCTGAAGAACACCTCCAGTCCTCACTGCTGACGAGTAGAGGGCTGAAGAGCGAGAACCGTAGTGTTGTCGTTTAAGGAAAAGGAAAAACATGATGGTTACAGATTTGTGACCAAGTCTGTGGGTGCTGCGGGCGCTGCAGCACCCTCCTTAAAGATGACAAGAATTAAAATGTGTCAAAACTAAAAAAAAAAGAATTGTATGTTTTTGTGAAAATACAGTGAGTGTTGAAGGACCTAAAACTGTATTGTTTAGGTGAAAAGTAGCCAAACTTTAGCTAAAAGATAAAAGTTAAAAGAAGCAAAAGCCTTGCTAAAACGCCAGATAAAACCTAAACATAGTGAATTAGTATATAATAGTTACAGGGGCGTGGCCACAGGGGCATTGACCCCTACTGAAATCTGATTGGCCCCCTGAAGTGCCCCTGTCCTGTCACTCATCTGTCTTTGCCTGAGAGCAATGATGGTGGCTGCAGTTCCATGTCCAAACACTAGAGGCGCTAATGAGTCAAACAGTAAAGTCTAGCATGAATCAATCTGACAGCAGTCTTCTTCTCTTCTTTAAAAGACTTGAAAAAATTTGCAAAAATTATCTTTCAGCTGGCAAAAAATGGCTTCATTTTCTCACATTTTCTCAATATTTTATCCATGTACAGTAAAAATGCATGTAACATTGATCAGGAGAATTTAAGCTTTTTTAATAACATTACATTACGTTACAATTGTTGGAACACATGTGGCCGCTTAAATTTATACACCTTACCAAAACCGAGGATTTATGTACAATGATGTTGAACAAATACTTGGCCCCTCTATGAATATTGTGGCCCCTTAATGGCCCCTTACTCAGAAAAATCCTAGATCCTCCACTGAATAGCTAGAAGTAGCAAACAGCTAGTTAAAAGCTATAAGCATACTGTGAACTAAAAGTAGCAAAAGGCTAGCAAAATAATTTAAAAAATTTAAATGGAAAACAATAGTGCTGCCCAGAATTTTACACAATGAATGATTGAATTAATAAGGTAAAACCACTATCCACTATTGTAAATTTAAAATCCAAACATATTTTTTGATAATAAATATTTAAGTCAAATGAGTTCATGTTTGGGTTAGTACCACAAGAAACATGTTCCCACGGCTATGATTGTGTCATTCCTGTCCTCTTTTAACTGCACCCTTCCCATTTCAGCTTCTAGTTTCCAAAACTTCTCTGTGTTATCATATTGTTCTGTTTGTGTGCTGATAGAGATATCAGTCATTTCAGCACCAGAACCTCAGAATAACAACTGTAATGGTTCTGTCTCTGTCTGACAGGGTTTTGTTTTCTTACAGTCTGTAAAAGCCTTATCTTAAATAAGACAATATTACCTACCAGGGTCAGAGTAAATAATGTCATGTACAGAAACACAAATGTGTTGATAAAAAAAATCTGAATGTAATGTAGGTCAGTCCATCCTGATGGTGCCAGATCTTTTTTTTTATAGGCTCGGTATCAGATACCAAAGGAACATGACGGGTTGATGGTGAAAGATGAGCAACAAAAGCTACAGTCTTCATTATGAGTAAAAGATTATTTTAGGTAAAGTTACATGCATGGCTGCCCCTCCTGAGCCTGGTTCTAGTTCTGCTGCACATTTCTTCTAGTTAAAAAGGTTCCTGTTCTTGTCAACATGCTGTTCAGGAATGATTATTTTCTACAGCTCCCTTAGAAGTGGATTATCACTATGAAAATAAGCTGAATTAAGTTAGAATTTAATGGCAGCAACACATCCAAAAAATGTTGGTAGAGGGCCATGTTTACTTCTCTTCTTTTAACGAGTCTGTAAACATCCAGGATCTGAGGAAATCTGTTTCAAACGTCACTAATGCACCCCTACACCATCGGAGAGGCAAGCTTTTGAACAGTGCAATAATAACAGGCTGGATGGACCCTTTATTCTAAGAAAAACTTCAAACTCTGTATGAAGACAAAAAGAAAAAAAATTTGTATAGGTCTTCTGGACGGGTTCTTCTCTAATGAAACGTTTCGTCTCTCCTCCAAGAGTCTTCTTCAGTCTGAGAGTTTCAGGCAAAATTCA
>NW_013953436.1:0-274 GCF_001266775.1 Austrofundulus limnaeus
ACGGCAGCACACCCCCTCATGGAGAAAAGATGAGTGAAAAACACAAACACACACACAAAAGTTTCTATATGTTCTGTGAATGAAGTTTTTTTTTCTTTTGTCGAGCAGACCCATTACGGCTCTGAAATTGTGAACCCTGACAAAATATAAGAAGTGACCAGAACTACCGGCCATAATTTTGGTCCTATAACACTTTTTGTTTCTGTGTTTTTCTATGAGGAGACGGCCTCTGCTCTTCGGCTTGTCTGGGGGCCCCTCCCAGACTGCGGGGTGC
>NW_013953436.1:2537-2877 GCF_001266775.1 Austrofundulus limnaeus
CAGGTACTGTTTGCATATTCTTTAATCTAAAATTAAAAGACGGTGACCGTGGGTCTGCAATAAAAAAAAAACTAGCGCGTAATTGCAGCTTCGCGTACAGATGTTTTTTTAGTTTACACATGTGGGGTATTTCAGATCTGACCCTTTTGCCCACATGTTGTTGCCAAACAGTCTAAAAGCACTCTGGTAAGGGGGGGATCTATCCTCCTCCCTGCGTTGCGCTGCACCCGTCTCGTACACCGGCTTAACTCATAACATTCCATTTTTGCCACATCCTCATGCTGTTTCAGGTTACCAACCACTTACAGGTCTTTTATCTCCCGCCGAGATTTATCTGGGT
>NW_013953436.1:6343-12706 GCF_001266775.1 Austrofundulus limnaeus
ATGAAATCATCATGCAAGCTCCTGGAAAACATTCAAGCATAGTTGCTACTTAACTAATTTATGATAGACATGCATACAAAAATAGTACTTTATAAGAAATGTAGCCCTTTAAAAATTCATCAGTANAAGTTATAAAGATTTAATTATGTAGTATTTGCAACATGACAGTTATTACAAGTATATTGATTAGGATGAACAGAAATACTGGTTTTTGTTTGTTTATTACATAATGCACCAGATTATTACAACAACACATTTTGTAATAATTACCACAAAATGTAATAACATTATTATTTAATCCAGTTTTAGCTCAAGTTTATTACATTTTGAAGCCTGATTTTATTACATTATTACATAATGCGCTGTTATTACAAAATGAGGTCTTACAGGCACAGTTTATATGAATAGTTTTTAATTTTTTTACAATAACAAGCTGGAATAAAAACAAGCAAAAATAAATTAAAAGTAACAATTTTCTACTTCTTGTCTTTTTAAAAATTTTAAGGAGTAGAAGTAAAAAGTAGGCTGAAAAATAATTACTGAAGTAAAATACAGATACCCAAAAATTCTACTTAAGTACAGTAACAAAGTATTTGTACTTAGTTATTTTACAACTCTGGTGGAAAGAGCCACATGTGGTTCAGGAGCTGCAGACTGCAGAGCCCTGTTACAAAACTACAGAGGTCCTGGTCAGAAGATACCTCAGGCCCAGATCTGAGAGTTTTAAGAAGGAGGGAACTGTTGCAAGTCGACAACTGCATCTTCATTCTCGAAGTCGGTGTGACGTCATTCAGTCACGTGATTTCAACCTCCATTTTTTATGGGGGAAAACTGCAGCTGAAGGGAGCAGGAAACACGGTAATCTCGTGGAAAAAAACGCCTAAGTCCATCGTCAGTCTCATCTTTCTCTTAAACCGAAAAAATATAACCCCCCAGACCTCCTTTTTGACTGAGGCTCAATGTCATCTGACAAACAGTAAAAAATCTACAGGAAGAAGAAAATAAAAAGAGGCGAAATCTGAATGGAGCTTGGCAGCAATGAAGAGCTGGTGAGAGCAGGACTTTATTAATTAGATCTGTGACTTTTAACATGTTTGGGTTTTATAGTTAGTCTTCATTTTWGCCAGTTTTAGTGTTTTAAATCAAAACAATGAGGCAGTTCTTTTTAAACAAGGAGAAGCACGGAGGTCTGTTGAGGCAGAACGACAACACACGTCTTATTTCTCTCCCTTCTTTCTTACAGTAAGAAAAAAATAATATTTTATCCCTGGATGTTTTTTTTCCATGAGAAGTGCAGTCCTACAGCAACTTTTCACCATTTTTCCTATTTTCCACATAGAGGAACTCATCCTATTTTCCCCCAAACCAATATGTCAGCCTCCATCTACAACATGGTCACGTGACAAAGTACCCAGCTGTTTGACTTTGAGAATCACCTCTCACTCAGGTTACACAAGGACAGGATGACTCAGCAGAGGTTCTGAACCCAGTGGAATAAATACAAGACTCGACCAGAGAAACTTGTTATACCTACAGGGAGAAAACAGATACTTTACCACAACATTTCTACAGAAACGTTAAAGGCTTTTCATGCAGCTATGGTTTTTTGGGGGGTTTCTTTGCAAAGTTTTTGTTTCACTAAAGTCTGTAACCCCAGCCCACAGAGACCCAGCCTGGTCCATTCAGCCTAAAATAAACCAAGCTGCACACAGAACAGCTTCACGGTGTGGGTCACATGAAACGAGCTGTTCTGACTCATATTTACTTTAGTGAATTAATGTTTCTGGAAACAGCTCTAATCCTGCTCCATCCACTCAGGCTTTCAGGGGAAAATCAATCAGGAGGAGTTTAGTTAGTTAGTGAGTTTCAACCTGCRTCTGCACAGGTCTAGCAGAGCTACAGGTGCTTCTGTGGATTCATATCATACAATTACAAAACAACAAAACAACACATTTTTATCATGAGAAACGTTTTGTTCTTTTCTGAATGATTTGAGAATCAGTGCTGCCAACAGCTGAAATCTGCCTTCAATCAGCTGCTCAAACTGATCTCAAACAGCTGCTAAAAATCAGTGAGAACCATTCGTTCYTTCGTTCGCTCGTTCGTTCATGTGGATCTGAGGTGTGGGGTTTCTGGAGCAGATTAAGGTGAGACCACGCCTTGAGGAGAGCAGGAGGAACCGTATGTGGGGCAGAATCTTACCGTGTGTTTTTATAAAATGATCTTGTSTTGAGAAACGATGGAGTTCCAACTATCCCTTAAAATAACATACAGTTTCTACAGCCAAACTGTAGAACATGTGTACTGAGATATAAACATTTTTGTGTTTGTAATGTCATCTTACATTGAATCAACACCAATTCAGTTGTAGATGTAAAGGCCATGTCATAACATTTTATAACATTTTAGACAACTTGTGAAATTATTTTATGTCCAAATTTACTAATAAAAGTTGTATATTTGATCAGTTTGTCAGCTTTACAATATGTCACGCCTAAAAGTGGCTTCCAGTTAGGGCTGCCATGATTAGTCGATTAGTCGACGATTAATCGATTACTAAAATAATCTATAACTAATTTAATAATCGATTAATCGTTTTCTTTTCTTTTTGTTCTTTACTTTGTTTTTCTCTCCAAACTGCTTTGACACCTTCCACTGCCACATCTGCCTTTCTGTCCTTGACACACATGCACAGTAGTGGTAACTGGGGTAGGCCGTGGACGTCACAAGACATTATACAGACAGGCTCTGGTATCATGGCTACCTGACAACAGAGCTCAAAGTGTGGGATCATTTTAAGAAAATGAAAGAGAAACCTGTGTAATATCTGCAGAGCAGAACTTACCTTCCACAGCAATTATTTTTAGTTAGCATGTAGCTAAAATCTAACCATGGTTATATAATAGCAGCTGCATTCTGGCACGATAAGCTGTATGTGAGGCATTTGGTGAATTTCACCTCATGCCTCTCCTGTTACCCTGGCAACGCTGATTGGACTCACCTGCAAGGAACTGGCTCATCAGTGACTGGCTTTATAAGGAAGGCCTGAGGATCAACTCTTCGCTGAAGCATCAAACCACTTTGGGTATGATCTCAGCCTGTGAGCATTTCTCTGAGTCTTGTTTAACTCACCTTCGTGTTTTCTCTTTTACCTACCTGTTTCCAGGTTTTAAGAAACGCTTTGGAAATCCTTGGATCCCAGTTACTCAGCCTGCCTGTCCTCGAGCCACTCACCTGTCCTTGCGCTGCCGTCTCGCCTCCAACGAACTTGTAAATAAATACTCACCTGTAAATATTCACCTTGGAATTGATCCACTCCTCTGTGCTTCATCTAAAGCCCTCACCTGTAAGCAGAAAGTCATTTTTTCTATTATTGGATTCAACTACCTGTTCATTCATCTCTGCAATCCCTCTGTTTTCAGGTTCCACTCCCTACCCTGCTCCTGTCCTCCTGCTTATAAATAAAACATATATTTTTGTATCTCAGTCTCTGCCTCAGTTTGTCTCTCAGCCATTGCTCACGTTGACTCTCCTGATATCGTATGTTTTATATTCAATTAACGTCTGATCTGATTAGTCGACTAATCGAAAAAATAATCGGTGATTAATCGATTATAAAAATAATCGTTTGTGGCAGCCCTACTTCCAGTTGATCTTTTAAATTCCATCTTCAGCGTAGATGTTTTTAAAATTTTCACAAGTTGTCTAAAACGTGATAGTGTGACTTTAATCAAATAATTAATTTTTAAAAAGTTTCACTAAAATTTGTTCAGCGATTAATGTGACTTTATGAGCTTTGGTCAGACACGACTTGTTTACCTTCTTTGAGGTAAAAGTTCTCATGGAAGTAAATTCAAATCAAAACACCAGAGATAACACACACATACACATACACACATACACATACACACACGCACATGTTTGTTTCTTGACCCCATGGTACCTTCCATTGACTTCGATTCATGTTTTTTAGACTTTATAGCCTAAAGGGCTCGACACACAGGGAGCGACAAACTACAGCGATTAACGGCTGTCATCACAGCCAGGGTGAAACTCGACACACGGGACACGATAGCGACGGCAGCATTGCAAATCGCGCTCTCAGGTCGCTTGTCTTCACGAAATTTGATTGGTTCTTCTACTGCCTCTTGTAAAGATTATTGGTGGTTCACAAAAAATCAGTGTGCATTACAGATGTGTAAACTAAACAAATCTTGCGATGCTAATGATATTGAAAAACAAACGCACACCAAGAAACAATTTTATGAGGAAAAACTTACCGGATAACTTCACCCTGGCGCCAACAAATTCCCAGTAAGCTGCCTTTTTTAGTAATCACTTGGTGAAAGTGTTAGCTAACGACAGTGTGTAGCATACTCTCTCTCCTCTCATTGGTCAGTCAATGAAACCCTCGCTGGTTGGTTGTACGCTAAGCGACAGCGACAAAAGTTCAACATTTTTCAACTTTCAGATGTCGTGTCACAAGCTCGCATGTGCACGTCTACGTGTACGAGCGTGAAATTTCACATGCACTATTTTCGCCAGTGGCTTAGCTGGAGGAGGGCAAGTGATTGTCGCCTCATCGCACAACTTCCATAGGAAATGAATGGAGAGCGAGCGACYTCGCCTCCCGTGTGTTGAGCCCTTAACCCTGAACATATACTCTAAAACTAACCTCACAGGTTAGTTTTAGAGCCTGCCTGACCCTAAACCTTGGTCCTAAACCTAACCCCACACCTGTAACATGCATTTGGACCCGTGCAGACCTGGCATTGCACGGTCTATTACTGTTATCTTTGTGACGACATTGCATTGACTTCCATWAACATCTACTGCCTAACACTGAGCCCTCACTCTAAACCTAACCCCCACAGCCAGAATCCCCATGCGTACCTGTGGGGACCAGCCTTTGGTCCCCATGAGGAGCATTGGCTCCACAAGGCTGTGTTTTTCTGGAAAATGGTCCGCATGCTGTAACAACCGTCCACACACAACCGTTGCTCTGTCAGCAGGTGACAATGATGAGCAAAGCAGGTTGTTGTTAGTTCTTGCTGTATCCAACACAAGCAACAGTTTGAGTATTTGAAGGTTTGATTGTGAGTCAAGGTTTCTGCACCTCCTTTCCTTCCTCCTCCTGTCTCCTGCTGCAATTATTGGGTCATTGCAGAACCTTTGGCTTCACAGAGCTACTCTGGCTGCTGTCCCAACATGTCCTCCTACAGCAGAGTTTACAGTCAGGACAGCTTAACATGTTGACCTGTCAGAAATGTAGAGATGTGTGTTTGTGCCAAAAACAACAGAGAGGAAAATGTGGAATACCTTATAAAATTAAATAAATTGGTTAGATTTCAGCTGGTTGTTACTGAGTGAAAATATGGCGTTTCTAAAAACGTTCCATCCACTCACAGTTTCAAATTAAACAGGGTTTGAAAAATACAGTGTACAAAAGACTGGACAGATTTTACTGATCCTTTGTATTTCCAGGCAGAGTGAGGCAGAGCAGCAGCATGGTGTGTGCGTGGGCGTCAGACCCAGAGCCAGTGAAGCAGCTTTTATATGAGGAACGTTCATAAAACAAGCCTCTGACGTCTCCTTCACACACGGGTCAGGCCTCCTCGTGTGACGGGGGACAAATAAACCTGACTACTGCTCGCCACCATGGCCTCACAACAACACACTCATCAAGCCACGGCCTCACAACAACACACTCATCAAGCCCTGGTTACCACAGCAACAGTCAGGTTTCATCATCAGCAACTGCAGCTACAAGAGAGCAGTGAGAGGCTTTTAGAGCCCATTCAAGATGGCCGCCACCGCTAATTAACATTAGCTACGCCCAAAAACGGCTACAACTCCGTCAGTCTTACAGATACTGAGCTAATATTTTGGTGGTAGCTCCACATGGGAACATATCATTGTTTAATATGTTGTCATTAATTGTTTTCATCAGCTTTGTTTGTCTGTTAGCAAAATATCTCATGAACCACTGCAGGGATCATAATTAAACTCTCAGAAAGTAATTATTAGTTGTACATCTACTGAAACCCCCTTGACAGACAGCTTCACGGACCAATCGGCTGTGGGTTTCTTGACCGCGGATTTACACTACATGCGTCTCCGCTCTGCTGCGCGGTGGCGCGCCGGTCGCAGCTGTTCGTTTGTGTCTCAATTTATACAGCGTCCGCTCCGGTTCGACACAGAGGAGGGAGCGTGTGGAGGAAGGAGACCGCGRGATAAATCCAGTGATGTGGAAGTCAGAGCAAAAATAAAAAATTAATTCTGTGAAAGACTAACTCCAAACACAGCTGAAAACAACGATATAAAGGCTTTTGATATCTATGTTGAAACTGTCTCGCTGTCGTC
>NW_013953436.1:13706-15379 GCF_001266775.1 Austrofundulus limnaeus
TATTTATTAATATAGCTGCAATTTCGACATTATTCGACAAATTATCCAGCCTAAAAGTGTCTTATTTTGAAAATATGGATGTTGTGCTAATATTTAAAAATTGACTCCGGCGCAGCTCCGTCAAAAATAGGATCTGTTCTAATTTTCACGGATCGCCGTCCGCTCACCGCCGCCCTGCGCCGCCGTGTGCAGCCAGTGTAAACACTCTCATTGATTATAATGGGTGTGTGTTTGCTGTGGAGGTAGGACTGCAACGGAGCGGAGACGCAACGCATGTAGTGTAAATTAAGGGTGAGTCAGGCAAAGAGTGGCGGGACTCCTTTTGGGTTGAAACTTTCGTTGATTTATAAATTTTCTTTTGACCCGTCACCGGCCCATGACCTCGCGCTGCATAAGAGGAAATGTCTACAAACTTTATTGGCACAAAGATTTTTTTAAGCGCCTATCCCAGTAATACCATAAACCGTGGTACGTTCTAAAGGTCATAGCACAGTATGAAAGGTGCTTTATAAATCAAATGCATTATCATTATTATTATTATGACAGTGAGCAACACCACCCAACCTTTCATATTTAGACTCAGGGGCTATACTTGTTTAGCCGTGGCAGCCATCTTGAATCGTGCTGATTCCAAATGTTGTACATGTTTACCCAACAATTCGATCTTGAAAATCACATTAAATCTGTTCAGTGATTCCTGAATGTACAAACCAACACAGGCTCAAACACTCTTCACCTTCACTGATGGCACCAAACACAATCTGCTGTAGAAGGGAACTGGGTTACAAGGTACTGTCTGTTCTTTGTGCTGCGTTATTTTAAAAACATCTTTCATGTTATCTAAAGGAAAGTTAGAAATAAGAGTTATTTAGAGCAAATATCATGCTTTTTCCCACCTGTAACCAAATGAAAATGTTGATAAAAAGAGGAAACGTGTGAGATTGTTCACATTTCTCAGCCCACCTACACGTGTGAAACCTGGACTCTGCTCTCCTCCCACTCACAGCTCATCTTCTACACGCTTCAGGCTCAAAAATATCTAAAAATAAAAGGCCCAGCATTCAACAGAAGAATTCACACTGCCCTCCACCTTTCACAGCCGTTTTAAACTATCATGACATCATTAAATCTGCAGTTGATAGTTCTGAGAAAACACACCTTACAGGTCCCTGCCTCCACACCTCCCCCTTCCCTTCCCACAGCGGAGCTTTCCATGAAGACGTACGTAGTGCAGGTTGGTGTGCTCGGGAAGGCTGATGACATCATAAACAGCTATGACACATTCAGAACTCAGAAACCTGTAACATTAGCTTGACTCTGTGGTGAAGTATGTGCCTAATGCTGTAAGTGTCCTTGGGTGTCCTGAAAGGTGCTTTTCAAATAAAATGATTATTATTATTATTATTATTATTATTATTATTATTATTATTATTATAAGTAACTTTAACATAAATGAATCTGTGAAATCAACAATAAAAATTCAAGTTGGTATTTTTATATAAATAGAGTATTGAGGCCAAAAATATTTTTTCAATATACAAGACATTTAAAAAATTTTCAGAAAATAAACTGTTTGAGTAATAAGAGGCAATCTTTTTAAGTTTGTCCACACAACATAAGATAAGATAAGATAAGATAAGATAAGATAAGATAAGATAAGATAAGATAAGATA
>NW_013953436.1:16379-17792 GCF_001266775.1 Austrofundulus limnaeus
GTGTGTGTGTGTGTGTGTGTGTGTGGGGGGGGGGGGGGTTCTGGTGACATTCGGGGGCAATTTTAAGACAAAATGCCTACATTTGGGGACAACTGGTGCATTTGGGGACAAATGTCGAGTCCCCATTTGGTTTAAATGGCGTTGGTGGGTTGGAGGTTGGGTTTAGGACCAAGATATGAATTGAGTTCAGGTTAGTTTTAGGGTCAGGTAGGTACCTGTGAGGTTGGCCTTAGGGTTTGTGGTCAGGGTTAGGCTGTAGAAATGTAATGGAAGTCAATGGAGTGTCCCCAATTGGATAGCTGTGCAAACGTGTGTGTGTGTGTGTGTACTTGTTTCTGCTACAGTGTGAGAACCTGGTTAGGTTTTTAACCAAGTGAGGTCATTTTTGGGAAGTGAGGACATTTTCCTGGTCCTCACTTTTTTGCAGCTCTACTGTGTTCTACCAGTTAGGTTTAGAGGTTTGGTGTGAATTAAGTTTTGGTTCAGGTTAGGGTTAACTATAGAGCAGTAATGGTTAATTTTAGGGAAAATGTCTGGGTTAGGCATAAATACAGTTACAAAAATGAATAGAAGTCAATACAAAGTCCTCAGTTTAATGCAAGTACAAGGATGTGTGTGTGTGTGTGTTCGTCTGCATCAGTTTAAGTGTGCTCTCTGTTCTTGTTTACGTTTGTCTGCTGCTCATGCAGAGAAGAATCTGTGACTCCTGAGAGAAAAACTGATATCTGACAGAAAAGAAACTCCAGGATCTGATGTGAAATACTGTTTTGTTTTTTCATGGTTGAGATCAGGGCCTGTCTTTATCTTGTCTTTATTTTTTGGAATTACTAAGAATGCCGATAAGAAAGGACTTAAGTGTAAAAAAATTCTTAGCTAAAAGCTGAGACTAAAAGTCAGTTTTGAAGCGTCTCAGTCTCTCTTTAAGCGAAGTGTCAGTCTTAGAGATAAATGTTTCATTAAAATCCATCCAGTGGTTCCTTAGATATTTTGCTAACAGACTGACACCACAAAAAATAAGATCGTCTCCTGCATTTGAGGCGATCACGACATGAAAAATTGCATGTTTTACCAATTTATTTCACTTTAAGTGTAAAAATCTATTGTTTGTTTGTCAGTTAGTGACAACAGAAACTAAAATGATAAACCAAACTATCCTAATCAGACTTCAGCGAATCTTTAATTCAAAGTAAAAAACTGTACTTTTGAGGTTAAACAAATGTTTATAATTAATTTAAATAAATTACAAGATAAAAGGGCATGGAAATTTCTCTTTTCATGTTTCGAAAAAATATCGAACCGTGAGACTAAAGTATTGAACCGAACCGAATCATGAATTTTCTGTATCGTTGCACCCCTAATTATTAAGTAATAAAAAATACAGATACACCTAAAATCAAGCATCTAAAATGTTTA
>NW_013953436.1:19717-38271 GCF_001266775.1 Austrofundulus limnaeus
ATCCATCCATCCATCCATCCATCCATCCATCCATCCATCCATCCATCCATCCATCCATCCATCCATCTGTATTTTGGGCCTCCCTACTTTCCAACCTTGCTTTAGTTCATTGAGGTTTGCAGATATTTGTTTCTGTTCTGGGCTCATTGTCTGCAGCATCATGTCCCAGCTTGATCCCAGCCTGAGAACAGATCGTCTCAGGTTTGACTCTGGAAGATTTTTGAGGTTTTGGTCTACAAGTGAGTTTGTGACCAACACAGTGCCCAAATCATCACCCCTCCACCACCGTGCTGACAGCTGGTATGAGGTCTTTGTGCTGATACGTCACTTCTGGTTTTCTCCAAACATGGAACTCACAATTATGGGTAAATGTCTCATCTTCAGATTTGTCTGTACTAAAGACAATGTTCCAGAGGTTTTGTGGCTCATTCAGCTGCAGCTTTACAATCCAAAGATGTGCTTCTGTTATTTCTAAAGAGATAAGGCTTTCATCTGCAGCTCTGTTCAGTCATTTTCAATAGTCCTGTCATACTTCAAACTTTAACTTGCTAACTGAGGCCTGTATTGTCTCTCAAGTCCCCCCCTCCTCATTTTTCTGAACATTGCACAGTCTGACCTTGGGTTGAACTTGCTGGGATGTTCACTCACGATTCTCATAATTTTATTTATAATGTTGTTACTTTTTATTCATGCCTGCATGTTTTCCAGATGATGGTGGACATTCTGATTCTGGCACTCGGCAACACCTGACGGATGTATCTTTTTCCTTGTACTTCTTTACTTATAACTAATCATTAACTAATGTTAATTAATCATTAAATACTTACAACTGATTGTTTCCATAAAAAGCAATGTAAGTGGCTTCAAATCAGCCATAAAAATGTCTCTACAGCAAGAACAACTGTCTGAATTTCAATTTTTACCTTTTTCTGCTAGTTTTGATTTTTGAGTTAAATGTTACAAAGCTCACATTTTTAGCTCTGTAAAATTATTTCTCTTAATTTAACAATTAAAACAAATTATTGTGACATTATTGGACATAAAAAGTATAGTTTTTGATGCTTTAAATATTCTCAAAAATCATATGATCCTCTTTGCTTTTGTTGCTTTTATTTGTTTTTTTCACTATCATTTAAATCTTTGTCTTGTGTACCAAAACATATACAGACACCATAAAAGTGTTTAAAATATTTTACAGCAACAAATCATATGTATTTAATGATTTACAGAAATACATAAATATGAGGCATCAATTTCTACACAAATAAAATCTTATCTACAATGTATCCTAAAAAAAACACAGTTTATCCACTTGCTCAAATATCTATATATTTACTTTATAATATAATCTCATAGTGAAGATAAAAGTCCCATAGAGAAGTAAGATAAATTTGTTTTTGGCATTTTATTTTGAAAATAATAAATTGGAAGTAATAGTTTTCTAATGACAGCTTGGTCCAAAACCCTAGAAACAATGACTGCCAAACATGTTTGATAATAAACACAATTCACTATTGAAATAACTGAAGACATGAAGTTGTTGAGTGAACACACAAGATTATTTACTGATTTGTAATCAGAAATTAACATTTCTAATTTATCAGAACGATCATGTCTGGTCAGGTGGTTCTTAATCAGTCCATAAGAAGTAATGAATGAATTTAATCTTTTTGTTGTTTAAACAACATAACCTGAAGAATTTACACATGAAATGCCAGTTTTTACCTCCAGTTCYTCACTTTTCTAAAAGTTAAAACTCTGGCTCAACATTTAGTGCGATACACTGGTCAGCCAGAACATTATGATCAGAGGGGGAAAGTGAGAAATCCTGACTTAGTTACAGAYAGCTTACACTTACATCAGGGGTCTAAGTTATCAGATATTATTGCTGTTTTTCTCAGGAATGATGAGAAACTCAGTTATTGTAAATTTATTAATTTAATTTTTTTGTGAGAGTGCAGTTTATAAAATGTTAGCAGTAAAAACTTTCCTCCAGTCAAACTACTGCAGCTTGGGTTGTGGTTTGTAAAGGAGAGCGTTGACAATGGAGACAAAAACTGGCTAATGAAGCAGAAAAACTGCCTTAGTGAGGAGCGTTCAGCTCCCAGGGTAAATGCTTTTTAACTTCCTCTAAGCTGAACATTTTCCCACCAAACTTGGAACCCCACCCCGTTACAAACACGGTCAGTTAAAATATTGAATGAGAGCAGACCTCAGATGTTAAGACTATTTCGGGTCATAACAATAAACACGATGAAACAGATGTGCAGGATGAATAATAAACATAAATACTACAAGACAGGCCAACTCATTTAAGTGTAACAAAACCATTTTGTTTATATACCACCATCAGTTATGTGTCCTGGTGTCTCCAATGATTTATTTAGTGTGTTAACCTTTAAATAATCTTTAATGATTGCGTAGTGATGTTTTCTTCAAGGAAGGTTTGGTTAGAAAGTTGCAGAGGGTCCAAATCTTGATGCTTAGWTAAAATATGTAAATATAATTAGAGAAAAAATAAGAAAAACCCAGCATTGAACATGTTCTGAACCAAGTGAAGCATTAAAACAAATCAAAGTTGTAATCAGGGGGTCCTTTGCACATTTATAAGGTTATTTTACAGGTTTATTTTATATTTGCATTAATTTCATGCTGGTTCATTGCCTACAAAATCACTTGTCCTTGGTTAGGATCACTTCAACTTGACTGAAAAAGCAAAAAAGTAATCATTTAAATGAATAACTTTACCACATAAGAGTTATGAGACATTCTGTGTATTTTAAATAAGATACTGCACATTAAATAGTAATATATCGAGACTGAAGGCAAACTAAGCATTTTATGCATTTTCATGAAAAAGARTAAAATAAAAGTAAAATGGCCTCAAATGCCTCAATATGGATTTAAAAATACCAACAATTCAGGAATGCAAACAAACTCAGACTTTAAATGCAAAACAACCATTTTTTATTGCAGTACTCTGGATTTCATTCTCCTGCTGCGCTCACTGCTCGTCAGACACTGCAGCACAAAGAAGSGGGGCAGGCTGGCATCAGGATACCTCGGATGTGCATAACGATGCGGGCGGGAAAAAAAAGCAATTATTGATGAGCCCCACTTGCACTCAGGTAGGCCGCGAGCTTGTCCACAGTTTACTCGTTTTCAGCCGTTTTAATTTAAAACATAAACAGAGGCCTACCCCAAGCAAACAGAAAAAAAAGGCATGTTCTCAGGCACTGCAAACGATGAGGACGAGGCAGAAAACTCCCTGCACAATACATTCACATAAAACCAACACGGAATTGTTTTGAGACATTTGGGAAGTCAGTGATTGTGTCCATCTTCGTTTCATTTCTTTTTTGGTTCTTGATCAGATTGTCCTCGAACAGCGATATTTGTTAAATATGTTAATGATAAGGCAAAAGAACGTTACATGCTAAGCTTTTAAGGCTTCTGATCATACAAGTGTAAAACTTTCATACAGATTATGCAGCTTTTGGTTTCATTTTCAATAAGATTCTGGCAGCACAAGATTAACTTTTCCGAATCCATCATTGGGTTTTAGGTCCATTTAAAGCTGAAAATAAGACTAGCTCCAACATCACAACCGTTKTTTAAATTCATTCGTGCATGACAGTGACAACTGTGACTAAACAGCATCACAGGTAGAGATTAGTAAATAATTAGKCAGCTGATTGACTTTGAGGTGATTGCATCACTGCAGGCTTCAATGAGGAGGATTTACAATAACCAAAACAAGTGAAAAGTGCAAAATGTTGAGGACGAAACAAACCAGGATCTGAACAGTCTGCATGTATTGTGCAGGTGACGTCAGGAGTGTAGAGAAGGAATGAGAGAAAATTAGCAGAGAAACAAAACAACAACAACAAAAACGAGAGTTTCGACAGGTGTGCGCTCAGCTGGTCAGTAGAAAACCACACTGGACTTTCCTCCTGGGGGGTTGAGGACCCGGTTGTGAGAGCGAGGCTTGGGTCCCAGGTGAGGCTCGTGGCTCTTCATCAGCTCCTCGTCGGGTGCTGTAGTGGGTGGTTTGGGCTGTGGAGGCGGGGAGACGGCTGCAGGCTCCTCCTTGGCTGGAACAGGAGCCGGGGGAGCAGCCTCCTCCTTCACCTCTGGTTGGCTGACTTTGGCTTCAGGAGCTTGAAGAAGAGAGGAAACCTTATTAAACTGCATCTGCTGCAGCTATTTACATTTCTCTCATGTGTGAGGAACAACTGGTTCTTCCTGGGTTTCTGAGACTTTTATAAACTTGTTTTTATATTTTTCCAACTATAACCACGAGTTGTAAATCATAGATGTTTGACGGGAATAAAAATGTCAGTGAATCAAAACTATAAGAAAAAGTTCCTTTAATTTCACCACTAACTGTAAAACCAATGTCTTTTAAATACTCTGTAACCTTTAAAAAGTTATCCACATTCATTTACCTGGTGACTCAGGTTCCGGTCTCACAGTTAGATTGTCCTGCAAGAAGAAAATTTAAAAAGATCAAATTGATTAGCAGACTTTAAAACAAAATAAATTACAGATTAAGATGTTTTTGCTGGAGTGATTAAAGGGGACCTATTATGCAAAATTCACTTTTTAAAGGTTTTTTTTTTACTCAACTTTGAGTATGTACTTCTTAAAATATCAGTCCTAGGACCAAAGAAAATACACCCAGGGGCATATTTACTGTAAGTAAATGTATTTTTAATGTATATTAACGACAAGTTTTATACTTCTGTRATTTTGTGATGTCACAAGCCGTACGACAACCCACCGGAACCTGCGTTCAGCCTCTTACCTAGCAACCCCCGGGTGAGACTSCACCTCCTCAATATAAAAAGCCATCAGGGTTGTTGTTGTTGTTGTGCAGTGCGCAGCTCATTTCACAACAAGCCTCCAATAGGGCAATGGGCAGAGTGTTGGAACAGAGAGTGGGAGACCAGGGTTCAGGACCGGCACGGACACAATTTAATTATTTTTTTTTCATTCATTATGAACACGTTTTCTCATGTACCTCTATTGTTTAGCTCATTAAAGCCTTGTTAAAGCCTATTTGTTCAAGTTTCTGAGGTATTTTCACCGCTGCTGCTCCCTGCTCTGGTAACAGCATGCAGAGTGAGCGCAGAGCAGAGGAGGGAGAAAAAAAAAAAAGAAACTGCCACCACGACTCTGCCTCTGGGTCTCTCATATGGTTGTACAACGGAGCTTCTGCTTATTATTAGCCATGCTAACATAAACGCTGGCTTTGGAGGGCGGAGTTAATGTCAACAGATTTTTAGAGGGCGTTACCAACAGAGCTCATTAACATAAACYGCTCTTCTGAACAGAAGTCAGAGCAGGCAGAACTAGAAAATGAGAAATTTAATTATCTGAGAATTATTTTGTGCATTAAATTGAATGAACATGGTCTGATAGACCACAGACATACCATAAACATTTCTAGGACCCATAATTGGTCTCCTTTAACATTCTGAATGATCCAAGTTGTTCTTTCAGCTGCTCCCTTCTTCAGTGATCAAACTTATATGAAACATTTGTTAATGCTTTTTAATGCCAGATGCCTTTCCTGATGCAACCTGAGCCTCTGGATTATGAGATAACAGCACTGACCATCACACTACCACAACCCCTCACCAATCCAAGTAAAAGAAAAATAAATAGACATTAAACAGCCAATTCCTCTAGACAGTTGAGATTATGTCTCAAACTTAAAGGCCTGTAGTCAAAATACAGCCTGTGTTACAATTTTATTTGGTCCATAAGATTATTTGTGACGGACCGAGTCCCCACCACGTCCCGTGTTGCCTGAGCACAACAGAAAACTGGGTTTGAATATGTCAGTAATCTGTTGTTGATATGGAAAGAAACCGTCAGCTGATAAAACTCCTGCAGCTGAACATGCAGCCGAGTCAAGTTTTCTGTCTTCTGTTTAATTTATTTATTCTGCTGTAAAGTAATTTCCTAAATAAGGACTTGTTTTGGATTTGATGGCAGGACAGAAAAAAAATACTACTGATGTGTCTTAAGTTTTGTTTCCCAGGGAAATATTATGTTCATAAAAATCCATCTGATAACTCTGGTCATTTCAGATATTTTGTCAATAAATATTTTAAACATTTTCTCTGATGAGAGATGCAAATAATAACTGTCCACCAGAGTGAAAAAAATAATGTAATATATGAAAAAGAAGTTGTTCCAACTCATTTACCAGCTTTTTGATAAAATGTCACTCAGAGGTGAGTGTGTCTGTTGGCCTGTTTTACATTATTAATTTGGACAAATCATTTTTAATAAATTATCCTACAATCTGGTGTTTCCTGACTTACAGTGGGGAAAATAAGTATTTAGTCAGTCACCAATTGTGCAAGTTCTCCCACTTAAAAAGATGAGAGAGGCCTGTAATTGACATCATAGGTAGACCTCAACTATGAGAGACAAAATGTGAAGAAAAAATTGAGAAAATCATTTTGTCTGACTTTTAAAGAATTTTTTTTGCAAATAATGGTGGAAAATAAGTATTTGGTCAATAACAAAAGTTCATCTCAATACTTTGTTGTATATCCTTTGTTGGCAATGACAGAGGTCAAACGTTTTCTGTAAGTCTTCACAAGGTTGGCACACACTGTTGCTGGTATGTTGGCCCATTCCTCCATGCAGATCTCCTCTAGAGCAGTGATGTTTTGGGGCTGTCGGCGGGCAACACGGACTTTCAACTCCCTCCAAAGGTTTTCGATGGAGTTGAGATCGGGAGACTGGCTAGGCCACTCCAGGACTTTGAAATGTTTCTTACGAAGCCACTCCTTTGTTGCCCTGGCAGTGTGCTTGGGATCATTGTCATGCTGAAAGACCCAGCCACGTTTCATCTTCATTGCCCTTGCTGATGGAAGGAGGTTTGCACCCAAAATCTCACAATACATGGCCCCATTCATTCTTTCATGTACACGGACCAGTCGTCCTGGTCCCTTTGCAGAGAAACAGCCCCAAAGCATGATGTTGCCACCCCCATGCTTCACAGTTGGTATGGTGTTCTTTGGATACAACTCCGCATTCACTTTCCTCCAAGCACGATGAGTTGTGTTTTTACCAAATAGTTCTACTTTGGTTTCATCTGACCATATGACATTCTCCCAATACTCTTCTGGAACATCCAAATGCTCTCTAGCAAACTTCAGACGTGCCTGGATATGGACTGGCTTAAGCAGGGGGGCACGTCTGGCACTGCAAGATCTGAGTCCCTGGCGTCGTAGTGTGTTGCTGATGGTAGCCTTTGTAACATTGGTCCCAGCTTTCTGCAGGTCATTCACTAGATCCCCCCTTGTGGTTCTGGGATTTTTCCTCACCGTTCTTGTGATCATTTTGACCCCACGGGCTGAGATCTTGCGTGGAGCCCCAGATCGAGGGAGATTAGTAGTGGTCTTGTATGTCTTCCATTTTCTGATTATCGCTCCCACAGTAGATTTCTTCACACCAAGCTGCTTGCCTATTGCAGATTCAGTCTTCCCAGCCTGGTGCAGGTCTACAATTCGGTTTCTGGTGTCCTCCGACAGCTCTTTCATCTTCACCATAGTGGAGTTTGGAGTGTGACTGTTTGAGGTTGTGGGCAGGTGTCTTTTATACTGTTAACGACTTCAAACTGGTGCCATTAATACAGGTAATGAGTGGGGGAAAGAGGAGCCTCTTAAAAAAGAAGTTACAGGTCTGTGACAGCCAGAAATCTTGCTTGTTTGTAGGTGACCAAATACTTATTTTCCACCATTATTTGCAAAGAAATTATTTAAAAGTCAGACAAAATGATTTTCTCAATTTTTTTTTCACATTTTATCTCTCATAGTTGAGGTCTACCTATGATGTCAATTACAGGCCTCTCTCATCTTTTTAAGTGGGAGAACTTGCACAATTGGTGACTGACTAAATACTTATTTTCCCCACTGTAAATGATAAAACTGGGTTATGGCCTACCTTTGGTTTATTTGGGTGGCTTTTGCATGGGCTTTGAGCAGGCACACTCTCTGCAGACCCAAAAATGCCGCTGCTTGCTCCACCGGGAGGCGCAGGTCTCTGTGGTTGAACTGGAGCTTCAGCTTCACCAAATATCCCGCTGCTCTTCCCGCCTACACAAAGTGTTACCAAGAGATATTTATACTTTGTCACAATTACACCGTCTTAATGACACTTAACACAAATTCACAAAAAATGAGTCCTGTGCAAGATCACGTGTGTTTTGTCTCTACCAAAGTCTGAAAATATAGGAAAAAAGTAGATAAAAACAGTGTCCACAGAGAYAACAGTGAACGTTAGGATTCAGCAGTTCACATCTAAAAATGACACTTTTCCAACAGAAGCCTTAAATCAAAACTTGTGTGGTTTTTATCAAATACTTCACAAAATGTGGAGGTGTGCAAGCACAGAGGAGTCCACATATTCACACTGGAATATCACGTTTAAGTCCCACATTTCACAGCGTGGACTCATTATCCCCAAAACTGACTGACCTGGAGGATTGGAGCGTCTGGAAACACTCTGAGGCTCTTCTGGTGGAGCGAACACTTTGGAGGCCATCTTATTAGGTCTTCTTGACGGTGCTGAATCATCTTCATAGCCACCAAAGAGGTCACTGGAGCCACCGCCAGGAGGCCGCAGAACCCTGAACAGCAAAAACAAAACAGCACGTTCTGTTAGAACTCCATTAACTCGGACAAAAGATTTGTTTTAACAATAAAAGTTATGATCAGAGGCAGACATCTATCAAAGGCTTATGCTGATAACTTTGTAAATACACCGACAGGATCAACAATCTCTCCCTGAAAACAGGTGAGCAGCATCCTGTCATATTTGTCAGCAGTAGGACCCAAAATACAGGCAGACTCAATGAGACATGAAGGATGATCCAACACAAGCGACAGAGACCGGTAATGACAGAAGACTGAATATATAAAGAAGGGCAGATGAGAATACTGGGGACCACTGGACTGACTGGGAGTAGGAACAGGTAGTTAACTGGGAGAAGACAGGAGACACTGAGTAACAGAAACACAAGAACTAATAAAAACAAACAAGAAAACCTGAAAAGGAAACTAACACACAAAGAAACAGACTATTATGACATCCTTTTTTCTGAGGGCCATTGTGACTTGGCTAAAGAAATGAAAGGGCCATAAACTGAAGTGAAACACCGACACACTTAACTTGTTTATAATTAATGACAGACTGAACACCAGGCATTCCATTATCTTCATAACAAATATCATAAGAGGAGTGTCAAGCAGCCCTGCTGTTACCATGTAAATCAACATTCAGTTGTATGGAGGAGTTCAGAGACCGTGTGGAACTCAATTATTGTGTCACACTTCACAATCAAAAAACTGTTTCCTGTTTTCAACATATTTTTGTGGTAGTATTAGAGCGCCACATACAGGCCTGGCATGGTCACGACAATGTTTTGTATCATTTTTTGGTGTTCCTGTGTGGATGGAGATGTTTTTAGAACTGAAGCTGGGTTTTTGAGAATATTTTACGTTCCTTGAGACGAGGAGGAAATGTACAATCCAGTACACTGTCCAAACTTGCAGCAATTTACTGAGACGTTTTGGTCAGTTGGAAACACTGAAGCATTTGTCTGATTAAGATAAAATGACTCATTAACTTATCCCCAGTTTGAACGGTGTGCGGATGAGGTTTCTCGCGTCTTTGGTAACAACAAACAAAGAGATTGTTTTGGAAACTTAACCTTATTTTGAGTGACCTCACCGGTCAAGTAACACAAGTAACTTAGACATCTTGTGGTTTTTTTTAGGCTATTCAGGACTTTTTAAGGCTTTTATTAGACAAAAAAACACCATCTTTGTAAACTAACAAAAAGGCTGCTCCTTGTCACTAACAAAATCCTGTTTTTCGTTGATTTATTATTTCAAATTGTGCCAAATCTTTATGGAGGCCACTTCTGACCTTATTACTTCTATTTTTTGGCCCTAAAAATAAACAATAAGTAGTGTTATTTTCTACATATTTCAAATTTCAGGGGTAAAACGTCTTTTTTTGTTGTTGTTGTTCAGGAGAAGTAAGCATTATGTGTAATCTGCCTCGAAATATGTGACAGCCACCACTAGCAGCAGCCTTAAATAACAGGTTATCTGATTATACACCCGGGAATGAAACTGCATGTCTGAAAGAAAAATCGTGTTTGTTAGCTGGAAGGACGTTTTCCTGAGGTGGTACGTTTCAGTGATTGTCGTAACGTAAAAAACACACTCGTGTAACAAGAACAATGTGACCACGACGCCGCTGAAAGAAGATACAAAGACGAGCTGTCCGAAGTGTGTTTCCCCACTTCCGCAGCAGACAACGCCTGATAGCTCGAAGGCTATCGATTTATTTTAATAGCTATCGCTTAAGTTAAACTCTGATAAGGCGTTTTTAAAAAATGGCCAACGAACAGAACGTAGCAGGCTTGAAATATTAGCATAAAAGTGATAGCAGAATAGACATGTTGTTAACATCTGTACAGTAACCGGGCGTACACTTTCAGGACCGTCTTGGAGCTATATGTGTTACCTGGAGCTTGGTTTTGAGTCTGTACCCAAGCCTTGAAACATGTTCGTCGAAGTCATGTTGGTTTTGTTGGGAGCCGTCAAGTTTCCAGAGACAAGTTCGTTGTTCTTTTTTTCTCCCCCCTGCCACCTAGACAACCCAGCAACTTCTACCCCTGCTTGCCCGCGGCGCGCCTGCCCAAAAAGAAAAAAAACTCCCCAAGAATCTGAGTGACACCGCCCAACTGTGACACTGAGAAATGTTATTGGTCAATAGCCAAACTGGGGTGCGCTTGATTCATTCACCCATCGACATGTTTCACATTACACGATGACATATTTAACATTGCAACCAGTTCACATGAAACTTAAAAGTGACGACTAAAACAATGAACTAGTTTTATTTTAAGTCAGGTAAGTAGAGACCTTGACCGTAAGTAGCGCGTTTTTAACCCGCCCCCCAATCTGGATACGCTCATGACTAATTTAAACGCACCTCTGAATTCCTTCCACATTTTCTGGGCGGGTAACGATTTTTTTTACCACTTACTTTCATTTTCGAGATGAAGTAATTTGGAAGTTTTCTTTAATTACAAAACAAATCAGATGATCAAGCTAAAGAGTTAAATATTTCTGCGTTTTAAAAGTTCGAAAACAATGACAGAGCATAACAGGAAGAGACTGACAATTGGTTTCTTTGTGAGTCTCTTGGACGAGCAATTGGTGAATCCTTCTGTCAGTCACACGGTTTGTTACCGCCCTCTCGTATTTCGGCGAATCACATGCTTTGTTTTTCGAGTTGTGGTGGGCGTGCCAAAGCGCMTGGACAATCGATCCAAGGGAGCTGTCAGCGGTACTGGGCTAGCAATGCTAGTCCGCCTCTCGACTGGGAATACTACTGGCAAACTTCTACTTCAGGTAAAGTTCATACTCTGCTGGTGTTATCCGTATTCGAAACATTGTTAGAATATGTATGAAAACAACGTTTATTATGTAATGAGATTTGTTTTCGTAACGATAGAGCTGGTTTCGTCTGCGTTAACGTTAGCTAACCAACAGTAGCAGCAATGCTAGCAGGTACACTGCCAGACGGATGGAGTAGATCCTGTTTTTATAACAACAAGTAAGCATCACCTGTGAGCACAAAAGCATTTCAAACTGGTACTTATTAAGCGTTGCTGACTTTTTAACAAAATGTGTCATAGAACCCTGGAATCTCAAAGCTGCTTTAATAGTAAAACATTTCATGAGTGGAAAATAAACTTGTGTGTGTAATGTTCTATATCAAAGTCATGCTACCCTTGACACAAATTGTTGAAGCAGAAAAAGTTATATTTATGCGTCACATGTCTGTTAATATCATATTAGCAAACTCCTTGTGTGTGTCAACTTACTTGGCCAATAAACCTGATTCTGATCATGCAACACGAGCTTAATATACAACTTTTATGTGTTGATTTTAAACTCTTTCAGCTATTTATCTAAGTTGTATTTTATACATCTGATTGATAGCTTTAAGATGACACAAATGAGAAGGTTTTAATGTTTTCTTAATGCGGTTTAGAATAAAAGGGACGAATTCCCACTTYTTTAAGTCTACTTGTGTTTTAATTGTTGAAATATTCATTAAGTTTTCCTATTGTTGTCAGTTTGCTCTACCTGTTTTCTGGTGATTAATGGATAATTATAAAGCAGGATATCAGCAGCCTGCAAACAGTAATAGAAAACTGTGGTGTTTATGCACTTTATCACTGTTATAGAAAAGTAAAACTCTTGGTCTTAATTGCTTCTTATAGTTCGCACACCTTTGTCCTCTCAGTTTATTGTAAAGAAAGGAAAATGAMTTTGGTCGTTTAGTGTTTTCACAATGTACTTGAAATATTTTACATTACAGAGAGAATTCCTGATGGTGACGCAGATAAATTGGATCAATATAAGTTTCTATCTCAATCAATTCAAATGACTCGAACTGGCTGTGAGTTTAGTGTTTTTGTCCACTTCTGGCATCGACTGTTTCATATTTGTGAGTGTTGTTTTACTGTTTTTAAATGTTGTTGGAAAGAAGCGTTGAGTAATGCTGACAGAAAACAGTTGAACTGCGCAGAGTTCAGCTCAGTCGCAGCCGGAGCGAGAGGGCAGAGGGATCGGAGAGCCTCGGTTTCGGCTTTTATTATGTCCAATTTGAGCAGCAGTTACCCGTCAGAGCGGTCGGACTCATGGTGAAGAGAAAGAGGACGTCGCCTGCCTCCGAAGAGCTCGAAAATGGGTAAAAATATGTGCGAAACAAACACTTTACTTGGAGGTCGAATGCAGCGAGGGGTTCTCGTCGTCGTTTCTGCAGGGCGCTAAACCGAAAAGCGCTCGCTTTTAAATGTTACTTCAAATTATCCAGGTGTTTTTTTGCTCGCTAGCGGCCAAATACACTCGGCGAGACAAAGCCGCCGCTCTCTAAACAGTTTTGGTTGTTGAATTTGATGTATTTCAGCGAGTTAAATTCYTATATTTGGTGTTGTTTTGACGGGACTGGAGAGGGGATTTGAAACAAACAGCGGCGGCCATGTTGAGAGACTGTAAACGTCGTCTTTGGAAGTTAATTTCACTCGCAGCTTCGCCCCTAACGTGACAATTTTTTTTACCCCCACGAATGTGTCTTGGCAGCATGACACCAGGCTCCAGGGAGGGGATCGGTGTCGATGGGAGGCGGAATCCGTCCAGAAAGCTCGAAGGCTGCGACGAGGAGGAGAGCGGAGAGCAGGCGAGCGAGGAGCGCAGTACAAAGGGAGACGACCGGGTGGAAATACTTAATCCATCACCCGCGGGTCTCGGCTCCGGTCCTGCCCCGGTTCCCCCCAGCTCTCCGCCGAACCGAACCGGGCTGGACTCGAACCAGCAGCAGCCCAACACCTCCACGGAGCCCGCCCCTCCGTGTCACGACCAGCATCATTTTCTCCGGTCGAGCGTCCGACCTCCGAGCAAACGGATCCGGAAGGATTCAGTCGGATCGACCATCAATGGACACGGCGGAGGCAAATCGAAAGGTACAGAGGCTGATCAGTCCAAAAGACAGCTGGACAGAGGTGGGATCAACACAGGAGCGGGGGTCTCCTCTCACTTTCTGCAGCGCTACTGTGTGCAGTTTGTTTACCTTCAGGCCTTGTTGCTTTTTAATCCTGGGACACTTGACAACACTTCTGGCAGCGTCAGCACCAAGTTACAGCACGAACCTGTAAAAAAGTAGGAAAGGCCAGAACCTATATTTATATTAGGATGACCCTTGATTTAAACAGGGACAGAAAAACAGCATTACTCCAGAAAGATCGATTCAGTTCATCACAAGTTCACAAATTTTAATGCTTACATTTTACATTTCACTTTCATTCTTATCACCAGAAAACACCAGTGATGAAATCTCAACCTTAAGAGCTGCAAAGCCAGTCACTGTTTATTTAACAGATGGATATTATTTAATTTAGTGGCTGATTTCCTTTAACATCTGCCTTAACCGTGGCAATATTAGGGAACGGACACACAACAGAGTGATGCTGTCTGCTAATGTATCCCATGCAAATGAGGCCTCATCCTCTGGGTTTTGGTTCCATCCCTCAGAAGGAACGCAGATAAGTAGGACTTGGGGTGGGACCAGAGCACAACCATCCAGTATGTGTGAGAAACTTATAGCAGTGGTACCATCTGTTCATTTGAAACCCTGTTACTGACATGGTGCCAGTCAGAAACCAGTGTCTTTGTAGCTGGAGCGAATTTGGTTTGGGCACCGGCTCAGTGGGAGGAAAAAAAAAATGTCGGTTTATTTTGGCTCAGCTGCCGTTCTTCTTTTTTGAATGAGAAACTATAAATGGATAGGCCTTTAATCAGACATAAATAAATGTTCAGAGTGTGATAAATTTAGTGTGCTCTGACAAGTCTGACTGGTGTATTTTTAATGTTATTGGCAAAAAGAAAGCGACTAATTGTTTTACAGAACATTTAAATCGTTCTGACAGCTCCACCACAAAACCTCCACTTACGCTGACATGATGCTATATTAGTGCACACCTATTTCAGAGGAGACCCTCACGGATGACACAAACATGTTCACTTTTATAAATGAACACCTTTTTTAAGCGTTAAATACGTTTTATAGATGCAGCATTAACTGTCTGAGAATATGCATTAATGCTTCTGACTGTGCTCTGTGTTRGAGTGAAGTTAGCCGGTTTTGGATCTGTACTCTGTAGACCTGGCCATAGGGACTGATTGCTTTTCCTGCCTCCCTGCCAGAGCTGAACTACAAAAAAAGCAGGGTGCTTTGCAGGTTGTGTGCTGTAATGGCAGCGGGCAGCTTTGTGTTATTTTAGTATCTCAAAAATCAAACCTAAGGTATCAGTTTTTTAATGTTCATCCTGTCATTTTTAAAATTGGTTGCATTTTTTTCCACCCTTAATTCTTGGTGAGTTTGTAACTCCCTGTTTCTGGACGACGCAGGGGCAGAGAACGGTTCTTCTTCGCATGGGTCCGTGGGACAGTCTGTGGCCGGCTCCGCAGGAGGGGTGTCCAAGGCATCCAAGAGCCAAGGCTCCGCCGAGAAGGAGGAGCAAGCTGGAAACCAGAAGAGAGCCCGTCGGCAGTGGGAGTCTTGGAGCGCAGAGGACAAAAACAGCTTCTTTGAGGGGCTCTATGAGGTGAAAAGTGCAGCTGACTAAAAAAAGCGAACTGAAGTGGCACATTTCCCACCAAAAGGATCTCYTGAACGTTTATGTTTATTTTTTGTTATGTTTGCTTTCAGCATGGGAAGGATTTCGAGGCGATCCAGAACAACATTGCGATGAAGTACAAAAAGAGAGGCAAGCCGGCCAACATGGTGAAAAACAAAGAGCAGGTCCGACATTTTTACTACCGCACCTGGCACAAGATCTCCAAACACATCGACTTTGCCAACGGTGAGCYTCTCTTCGTTACTGTCACGGAACTTGTCGGGTGTTGATGAAATATGGAGGGTGAATGAATTTTACAGTCTGGTCTAACTTTGCTGTTTGATTTATCTGGTATCACTCGTGTATATTCTGATCGTATATGGATTACCGGGGGGGTGGGGGCGCTGCTGTKACTCAGTGGCCAATTCTGCGGTCCTGTAATCCTGAGGCTGCAGGTTCGAGTCCAGATTGCGTTAGGAAGGGCATTGGGGTTAGTTTGCTCGTTATAGCAAATCCCTGCAGAAGGGAGCAGACAAAAMAAAAACAACAGCTACAAAATATGGCTCAACAGGACCGCAAATCGTGTTTTTCATAAAAGGTCATGATCAAGATATCCAGTTTATTTTTAAGGTTTCCTGTCTTAAATATTTATGGATATTAAAACCTCCATTTTTGGTTTGTTTTCTAACAGATAAGTAGTATTAAGTAAACAATATGTGTAAATCACATATCAACAATCTGCCCATCTTACCTTTCTTAGATCTCYATCCTACAAGCATGTTTACATTGTGTTTTATTTATCATAAATGTCGTTAAAGAGTAACATTAAATAAGGCTAAACCCATGACTGGAGATTATTTTGCCACCGTCATGTTATCTTTAAGAAGCACGCACAGATCTCCTGCCTGCCCCTGACTTGTGCCTCCGTTTTTATTTTCAGTCTACTCTCGRGTGTTGAAGAAATCTTCTCAGGAGCTGTATGGTCTTATCTGCTACGCCGAGCTTCGCAAAAAAGTTGGAGGACGTAAGTGAAGGCTGTTCTAGGTTTCACTGCYTGCTGCTGTTTGGTTGAGACACCAGGGATGTGATTAAAGCTGCTGTAGAGGACAGCTGCCCCCCTAAAAGACAATGACATAACCGTCTCTCTGGCTTTTTGTTTTGTCTTTGACAGTAATGGATGAAAAGAATGTAGCAAAGCTAAATGAACTCATCCAGCAAGGGTAAGTTCTTAAAAAAAAACAAGTATTTTTTTAGAAGGGTAAAAAAAACTTTGATAAGCAAAAAAAAAGGTATTAATAGCAGGAACAGAAATAAGTAGAGCGGGGATATTATGGACTTTGAGTTAAAAGGATTTGCATCATTGTCTGTTCRTTCAGAGCCACCACTGTGCGCTCCAAAGGGAGAAACCTGCGAATTAAAGCCCCCATGTGCCGGGCACTGAAGAAACTCTGTGATCCAGATGGTGAGCGTCCCCGCATGCACAAACAAYCATTTTAGTTAAAACAAAACAAATCAATGTCTCGGCCTGAGAACACAAATAAACAGAAATGGTGAGACACAGGGTCTGTGGGGGCTGGGTTTAGCCAAAAAACAATTCCAGTGTGTGGGCCAGTCGTGTTTCCACAGTAACTATATGTGGACCGTGAAGAAGAGCCGAACTGACTGTTCTGGCCAGCTGTCGTCAATCTTCCTCCTCAGTAACATCCATTTTGCACGTYGAAGGAAAATAATTTGTCCCATTTATGAATTGAAACCAGGATCTGTCGTCTAACAGTTTGTGCGAGATCGGCGCTGTTGGACTGCAGCATTCAGTGCAAAATATTTTTAACAAAAATGTGGCAGAGGGAAAGTTTCTCTGTCCCACCAGGCTTTGTAGCTAAATTAAATATTGTGTGAGACAAAACATACAACACTCGACACTTCAGAGACACTGTTTAGTCTTGAAAGTCTTTGTAGACATTACTATTTTAGTCAGACTTGTTTTATTATAATTATAATAATATTGTAATATATATCCTTTATTAATGATAACACATTTAGAAGCACAACTATTTGGTGTTTACAGACAATACAGTTGAATTTCTATTTTAAAAGAGCTAAAACCTGAGTTTTTGTCCTTGTGGCCTTGAAGAGAACTTAAGTTGGTGTCTGTCTTTGAGGTGTGGTGTCTCTATCTTACTGCAGGAGTGAGTGATGAAGAAGACCAGAAGCCYGTGCGTCTGCCCCTGAAGGTGGCGGTGGAGCTCCACCCTCGCAGTAACCACTCTTGGGCTCGTGTTCAAAGTCTGGCACACAATCCTCGCCTCAGGTAAAGCACGATTATTAACTAATGTTCCCCGAGTARGCCGAGCAGTTCTGTACATCACCCTCTATAAAGGTTGTCTACTAAAAGCTGTTTTTGTATTTAAAACTGTTGGTAGTCTCYTAATTCATACTTGGTGATGTGAAAAGAGACAGATGAGCACTGTTCTTTAGAAAGCACGTGAACACGTCGCCACACAAAACAAAAAATTGCTTAAKTGTAATCAGCTGTAATATATTTATTATTAACAGTTCAAATCATTTAAAAGCACAGATTATTCTCAAAGTCTTGCTCAGAAAGGCTAAATGTATTCTGTCCTGCCAAAAAAAAGTCAGTATTTCTTTAGGACCATCTTTAGCTTTGATTGTTGCTCATTTTCACTGTGGTATCATCTTAAAACACTTAATATCACGTGTGATGGATGCATCTGCTGCTTCTCTTATCTGATCAACGCACCCGTCGCTCTGGAACAGCATCAGATACTTCTTCTCAGACATTCAGTTGAGGATAAACTACTTTTCAGAATGGAGGTTCTTACTTATGTGCTTTGTTAAATCCAGGTGGTGATTTTAGAGCCAGGCAGTGTGTGTATTATATTTAGCTAAAAAGTATAAATATTCAGGTATCGTGAGGGTAGTTTGTTCTTCAAATCCTAACTCAAAAGTTTTGTCTTGTCTTTTCCAACACAGGATGGTGGTGGAGCTCCACAGAAAAGTTTCCAACCTCATTGAGTATCTGAAACAGAAGTGGGCGTACCAAGACCAGCGAATTGTATCCTTTCAAACATGTTTGCGCCCGAGTTTAAAGAATCATATATTCTTGGGAGCTTCAGTAACTAAGCATTGAATGCAATGTTGTGTGAATCAGGGCCCCAACGATTAGGGGTGGGCGTATCGATTTAAGTACTCGATACTGTCGATACCAAGATGGTACTTGGTATCGAATCAATACCAGCGTAATGGAATCAATGCTTTGCTTTGTTGTAGTCTCTCTCTCTCTCTCTCTCTCTCTCTCTCTCTCTCTCTC
>NW_013953436.1:39271-70448 GCF_001266775.1 Austrofundulus limnaeus
ACACACACACACACACACACACACACACTCCGGCACAGCCATGCACAGCCATGCACAGTGCCCCTCCCTCCCCCCTGCTGTAGCTACGTAAGTGGGGAGAGGCTTCAGAATCAGAGCAGCAGTGGTGAGAGAGAAATAAAGAAAGCTATATTTGTAAGTCAGTAATTTGTGAAGAGAAGCCGTCTGCAGTTTAGCGCCAGGGGGTCTCCTCCATGTCATTGTGTCTCCCTCTTACAATAGTGTTATTGCAAGAGTGACTCTTTCAATAGGTGATAATCAGGGCACTAACGATCGGCTAATGGTCCCCTTTTGCATATCAACACCAGTTTTGTTCATATTCATAGTCAAACTTGTTTGTCAACCATGTGAAGGCACCAAGGCGCTGATAAAGCTGAAGAACTTTCTTGGAGGAGAGATGATGAAAACCTTTTTTTAAAAGAACTCTTGTGACATACTGTATTCAACTTTTTTTTAAGATAATCTATGGCCTTACGGCATAATTCTTCAAGGAAAATTCATACATGTCAAGTTGTACGGATTGTCCATAATTTACACAGACTTTCCATCATTTTGCAGGTATATGGATGTACAGAGAAATCTCACTGATTTTTTTCAAGTTTAATGGATTTTTCCAAAACCTCAGATTCAAATTTATGTAACATATCAGAGCCTGTAGGACATTAAAAAAACAATAACATCAAATGACCATCTTCAAACCTGTTCTGCTGCTAGTAATGAGACTAGTAATAAGTTCTCCCTTCCTCCTGCGTGCTTTGCAGCAGGCGCTGTCATCTTTGCGGCCGATAGCCCCGCCCCTCAGTATCGGAATCAGTATCGAAATAAGCGATTCTAGCACAGTATTTACTTGGTATCGGATCAATACCAAAATTCCCAGTATCGCCCACCCCTACCAACGGTAACCAAACACAAAGAGGGGAAAAAAAGACAAAAACAAGGGGACGTTGAGCCCCGCCTGCATTCACTACATACACATAATATGACACCTAAGAACCACAGCATCCAAACCAYTAAGTCAGGTGATGGGGCACATGACCCTCTATGAACAATAGAGCTAATCAAGCCTATTGTTAGGCGATGACCCTCTTTTGCATGTGACTAACCTGTTTGTCCACCATGTGGAGGCAGTGCTTTTAAGGCTGAGTTCACCTGAAACTCATCAGACTGAAGAAGTCTCTTGGATGAGAGACAAAATGTTTCACTAAAGAAGAACCCATCCAGYGGACCTACTTATTTTTTCTTTTTAATTTTTTTCTACCTGGATTACTGAGATGCATCAGGACAAATGTTTGGTTTGATGGTGGAAGTTTTGCTGAACGTGTGTTCTGTAAAATAGAGCAGTGTCTGTGATGGACAGTTTTCTTTAACGCTGATGTTACAGCTCATGAGTATCATGGAGAGGGAGGCTCTCGAGGCCAGCCAGTCCAGCACCGTCTCTCCCAGCAAAGTTCAGCAGGAGGAGCTCTTTCTTTTCCCAGCTGAAAACAGCACCTTGACTACACTGCCTGGTGTGGCCCGGGTGGTCCACTCCAAGGCCTCCTGTACTGTACATTGGCTAGAGAGTGGCAAGACCCGACCCAGTGCCAAGGAACTACCGGCAGCCCAGATCCTGGGTATTCACACAGCGCCACCACCCCGCGGTGGCAGCAAATCTGGCCGAGGAAGCTCTGCTATAACTAATGCCTCTGCAGCTGTGTGGGCTGACGCTCGTCGGACTGATCCCTCCAATTCAGAACCGTCACCCGACAGCTCTGGAAAGGTGGACGAGAAGAGGCCGTTCTCCCTTTCTGCTTCCTCTCAGCCGACTGCAGCTCCCGGTGAGGAGGGAAGTGTGCTGGAATCTTCAGAGACCGGCCTGACGTGCACCGATGTGGAGGCCAGCTGTGGACTGGAGGCGAACAGAGGCGCAGAGAAGTTGTGTTGTGGTGCAGAGAGCTCGTCGGAGCCGTGCAAAGAGGAGCAGAACCACGGGCCCTCATCCACAGAATCCACCCAGACTCCTTCAGCGAAACCTGCAGCGACGAGCTCAGAGGAGGGCTCGCCACAGGCCTCTGTGCCGCCTGCAAAAGAACGGACCGTCGAGCACATCAGGGAGGAGGGCTGGAGCGCGCGCGACGGGGAGAACGTCACCCTGGCTGAGCTCTACCTGATGTTCGGGAAGCCAGGCAAGCTGCAGCTGGAGTACGAGTGGCAGCCAGCTGCAGCTGCTTCCAGCAGCCAAGACAACGGACAAGCTGTGGTCGTACAGCCCAACCGGACAAACAGAGTGCTGCGCTGCCTGCTCAAGCTGATTTCCACCGAGGTCAACCCAAAACCTATGGTAAAAAAAATCATTTTTACATCGTTGATATCTGTTGTTGGTTTTCTGTCATGATTTTTAAATACTGTGGTTTAATGTTAGACTCCTAATCTTGAGTCTTGAGAAGTAGAAATAAAGAAACAGGTTAGATTAGACACAAACTAGATGTGATTGCTTTGCTTTATAATCGTTTATAACTAAGTTGCATTTTGTAAAGAAGGAAATAATACATGTAAAATAGCTTTAAATGTCAACATTAAATATTCAATTCGATTCAACTCACTTCAAAAATTTATTCATTTCATTAAAAAATACTATATACAATAATAAAAAATAAACAAAAAAATATACAAATCAAAATAAAATGAAATGAAAGGTAGCAGAAGAAGAATAAACCTTATTTTGTCTGCCCCTTTTCGACCCAGAATATATTCAAATGAAACATAATTTCCAAAACAATAATAAATAACATAAAATGAAAAAATAAAATAAAAAAATAAAAATAACAACAACAACATGAAAACATCATCTCAAACAGCAAATCAAGTAGCTTCACATTTTACTTTTCATATATCTTCAAAAAACTTGCTTTTATCCGTCTTTTAAATAAATACATTGATCCAGCATTTTTAAGATCATCTTCCAGACCATTCCATAATAAAGGATATATATATATATAATTATGTCACTTTCGAAATGTCATGTTTCTGCTGTTGATATATTTAATAATAAACTTTAAAGGTCTTACAGAAAGGACATTTACTTTTTACTTTACATTTACAAGTAAGCAAAAAAGAGATGACAATCACCAGTAAAAAACAAAAAAGGTTGTTGTTTATGTTTTGTCTCCAGGCTGCTGAGATGTGCTCCACAGCCACATCACCACTAAAGAGCCATCAGGAGGAGCAGAACCAGGCCCTCACTCCTCCAGGGAAGGGTCCTATCACAGGTGTACGCAGCCCCAGCTGTGGTCGACAACAAGCTCCTGTCCGAGTGACCAGGATCCACACTCCCAGCTCTYCAACCTCAGGTTGCTTCATCTTTCATCCTCGTGCACGTTCACAAGCTGCACTAAACATGCGTCGTCACTAACCCCGGCACCTGCTCCCCTCCTTCCCTAGGCGGGCGTAACCTTCCTCGTTCTCTGCTGGGGTCGACTGCGAGCGGCGACGCAGAGGGCAGCCTGTTCGCAGTGCCCACCACACTACCCCCCAACAGCTCACGGCACAACAGAATGTTCTCCCCGAACAAGGAAGCCCAGCTCGCCTTCAGGCAGCAGCTGGACTCCATCAGTGTAGGACAGAGTTTTCATATGAAAAGGTTCAAGACTTCATATTAAACATGGTGAGCTCAAACCTTTTCTCTTTTTTTATTTTGCTGCAGATGCAGTCGGATCTTTTCCTCTCCAGACAGAGAAAACCACGGAACAGACAACTTCGAAAACCTCTCGTAGTTCAGGTAGGACCGGAGGATGGTAATAGTGGAGACCCAGTGTAGGTTAATCTGTGCAGATGTGTAAAACGATTCTCACAGTGCTGTGCTGAATTATGTATCTGCTGTCTGTTCATTCCCAGCGAACGCTGCTGCCCAGGACTACAGGAGACACTCCTCAACACGTCTGCTCCTTCTCCATCCTCTCCAACTCCTCTGCTACAGGTATGAAACTAAGCTCACAGTAAAACATGTGACCAACAAAATGCTACATTTCAGTTCTGCGAAGTTATTTGAACTTTCTCATATATTGTGACAGTAAAACATTGATCTAAAATGTTATTTCCTCTTTCTCAGCTGTAGCTTTAATTGCTCGCTCACTTCCTGTTTCCTCTCTCAGGAACTGGATCTTTCCGGCCAATCCAGACTCGCCTGGCTCCCTCCTCCCGCCCTCCCTCGACCAAAACTTCACCTCCAGCGTCCAGCTCTYCAGTACCCAGCCATCTCTCCAGTACGGCTGCTTTTGTTCATTAATATCAGTTTAAAGGAGACATCTCATGCAAAATCCACTTGTTTAGCCGTTATTACATGTTGTTGTACTTGGAGTCTCTAGGAGTGCAGAAAATTAGAATGTAGTTTCTCCCAGTGCTGCGTAGATACCTTTGAAACCTGTTTGGGTCATATTTTAAGGTTTGAACATACCAAATAATCAGTTTGGTGGTCTTCGTTCTCCTCTGGCTCTGGGTCAGACTCTGGCTCCAACATGTCAGGATGGATGGACAAGTCTRCCCTTGCTGACATCTTAAAATTAATTTGTAAATAAAAAGTTTCAGCACCACTAGATAATTGTGTCCTGTCTATCAAACTGGAATGGACCGCTCTGGAAGCTGGAGGTGGGGGGGMTGTGGTGCGAAAGAGACAGCCTCAAAATGAGTTGATGTGGGACTCACCTCAGAAAAGGGGTGAAAGAGGGGCTTGTGGAGTTGCAGTTTGAGTTAACTTTAACAATAGTACGCCTTCGTCAGACCACTCTTTTCTCACAAAATGTACAAAACGTTCAAGACCCATTAAAGCGTTAAAGATTCCTTATTTCTGACCTCTGTAATTATAAATTACCATCTGATTTATTGACCTCAGTGGTTATTTCACTCCATTGAACTAATCTGACAAATGTAAAATAGTATTTTTGTAGACACAATAATCCTTTAGCAATATATTTCTTTTATTTATTATTTGCACTAAACAATATTGCTTTAATATACAGATTTTCAATGATTTTAAAAAGAAGAATATTCATCCCATTTTTAATATCTTTTATTTCCCAGCAGAGCCTGTTTTCATTTTCAGATCATATGTTTATTGGGTTCCAATTGCTCAACTGGGTCAGATGTAGTGATTTCCCTTTTGACATGCTAATTTCAGTTACCAGTAATACACTTTGCTCATCTGAAAGTGGAGACGAGTGTTTCTGACTTGTTCATATTCTCGCAGGTGCCATCGACCTGGCAGCCAAATCTGCAGGCATCATCCCCGGGAGCCCCTGTCGGGACTTAGATCCTCCTGGTGTCGACGGCGGCGCTCTGCTCGCAGAGACGCCCGTCGTCGATACTGAACCGGACGCTCAGCTGCTCCAGCAAAACGTCCCAGAGGTCAGGAGACGAACACACCTGATGAGAGCTGGTGCAACACTCGTGTGCCTCCTGCAGTGTTTCTAATTAAAAAAACATCTGTCCTCTTTGTTTTTTAATCAAACACTCTGGTGCCTGAGCAAATTTATTCTTAGTTATTAACCAGAAAATATAAAATTACCTGTTGAAAAAGATTTTTGTAGCTATCAGAAACTGATGTATTGAATGATGTTATTGTTTGAAAACACTCAGCTTGCTGATTCAGTGGTTTTTTTTTTTGTTTCGTTTTTTCAGAATGGTCTGCCTCCACCGTCTCCCGGAGCGACTGGTGGCGTAGACTCGCTCCTCTCGCCACCCAGCGTGGCCTCGCTGCTCGACATCTCTCTGCCGGGTCCCCCTGAAGAGGCTCTCGTCCCCGGAGAACCTCAAACTCACATCAGCGACTCCCTGATCGAGCTGGCCATCAACTCCACGCACTACGGTAGGCGTCCTTCTCGATCCTACATTGAACTTTCTGATTACGTTTTAGGAAATTTCAGCTCTTCTTCAGGACTGGATGTGTTCCCAAAGTGATCAGTCGGTTTTATCCCTCTGTAAACTCAAGCACTTGCAACTATTCTTGACCTTTTCTCTTCCTACCTACAGAAATCCTCTAAAAACAGTACAGAGTTCTGCTCCCAGGATTTGTTCCTTTCAACTTTGTCTTGTTCAAACCTCAGACTTGTTTGTTGTGCTGCAGGTGAGGAGGCCGCTCTCTCTCCAGCCAAACTGGGCAACAGTGACCCGTCCAAACTGCTGGCCTCGTCCCCCTCAGTCAGCCCCTCCAGAGGATGGATCCCCTCACCTAGCCACGACCCCCAGTGGTACCCCAGCGACTCATCCGACTCCACCCTGGGATGCCTCCTCTGTAAGTCTCTCTCTTCATGAACAGCTGGAAAGAAGAAACTTTTTTTTGTTGCGTTCATCTGCTCGTGATTTGGTTGTTGGAAAGTCACAAMGAAACAATATTAACTGTATTTAAAGAAGGAAACCTCATTTATTTCTCTGTTCCYTCCTGCTCTTCACCATTTACCTGTTTATTTTTATTTCTTTAACATTTCCAGCCAGTATGGTCTCCCCTGATAAGGGCAGGCGGACCACCCTAACCCCCTCTGGCCCCTCCAGCGGCACAGCTTTGCTCGGCCCGAGCCTCTTGGACTGCAACTCTCACGACTCCTTCCAGTCCCGTGGCCTTCCTGACGTAGCAGAAGTAAGTTCTCTCACTTCCTGGTGTGAGCGCCCATAATTCTTCTCCCCGGATCTCAGACTCTCCTAACAGAGGAGGTGACAGCACGCAGAAGAAAAGGCTGTTTTATCAAATACAAGTTATTCTGGTTTATAAGAAGTCATTTTAATTCAACCTCACCTGAGAAATATATGTATATATTAACTAACAATTTTAAAGAATGTGTTGGTGTCTCACTTCCTCTTTTCAAATCACAGAAGCCAAAAGTGCCTCTTTTTTTTTAAAGAAGAAAAAGAAAAGAAAAAAGTGAAATGTAATGGGAAAGAGTGAAAGAGAGATTAGAAGATGTGTGAAATATATATCTAGAAAACACAAGACAACACACCTGACATCTGTCTGCACACCTGCAGAAACGGAGATAACAAAAACACAGCAACAAAAATGCTAATTTATATTATAATAAAGATTATAACCTTGCTGAAATAAAAATTGAACACGTCACCATTTTTCTCAGTAAATATATTACTAGAGGTGCTAATGACATGAAATTTTCACCAGATGTCGGTAACAACCCAAGTGATCCATACATACAAAGAAATCAAACCATAAATGTCCAGAAATGAAGTTATTTGTAATAATGTGGAATGGCACAGGGAAAAAGTATTGAACACACTTACTGAAATTTATCTAATACTTTGTACAAAAGRCTTTGTTGTCAATGACAGCTTCAAGACGCCTCCTGTATGGAGAAACTAGTGGCATGCATTGCTCAGGTGTGATTTTGGCCCATTCTTCCACACAAACAGTCTTCAAATCTTGAAGGTTTCGTGGACCTCTTCTATGAACTCTGATCTTTAGTTCTTTCCATAGATTTTCTGTTGGATTCAGGTCAGGTGARTGGCTGGGCCATTCCAGCAGCTTTAGTTTCTATCTCTGAAACCAACTGAGAGTTTCCTTGGCTTTGTGTTTGGGCTCATTGTCTTGCTGAAATGTCCAGCCACGTTTCATCTTCATCATCCTGGTAGATGGAAGCAGATTTTTATCAAGAATGTCTCTGTACATTTTTCCACTCATCCTTCCTTCAATTATTTGAAGTTTGCCAGTAKCATATGCTGAAAAACAGCCCCACACCATGATGTTCCCACCTCCAAACTTCACTGTTGGTATGGTGTTTTTGGGCTGATGTGCAGTGCCATTTGACCTCCAAACATGATGTGTATTCTGGCATCCAAACAGTTCAATTCTGGTCTCATCTGACCAGACTATWTTCTCCCAGTATTACACAGGCTTGTTTAAATGTTGTGCAGCAAACTTTAAAGGAGCTTCAACATGCTGTTTCTTCAGCAGTGGAGTCTTGCGTGGTGAGCGTGCATACAGGCCATGGTGGTTCAGTGCATTACTTATTGTTTTCTTTGAAACAAACGTACCTGCTGATTCCAGGTCTTTCTGAAGCTCTCCACAAGTGGTCCTTGGCTCTTGGACAACTCTTCTGATAATTCTTTTCACTCCTCTGTCAGAAATCTTGTGAGGAGCACCTGGTTGTGGTCGGTTTATGGTGAAATGATGTTCTTTCCACTTCTGAATTATGGCCCCAACAGWGCTCACTGGAACCTTCAGAAGTTTAGACATTCTTCTGTAACCGATGCCATCATTATGCTTTGCAACAATAAGGTTGTGAAGGTCTTGAGAGAGCTCTTTACTTTTACCCATCATCAGATGGTTCTTGTGTGATACCTGGCCATCATTTGGGACTGAACCAGCTGATATTAACTTGCACTGACAAGGGGCAGGCTTGCTTTCTAATTACTGAGAGTTCAGCTGATGTCTTGGCTTTCCATGCCTTTTTACACCTCTCTTTCTTCATGTGTTCAATACDTTTTCCCTGTGCCATTCCACATTATTACAAATAACTTAATTTCTGGACATTTATGGTTTGATTTCTTTGTATGTATGGATCACTTGGGTTGTTACCAACATCTGGTGAAAATTTCATGTCATTAGCACCTCTAGTAATATATTTACTGAGAAAAATGGTGACATGTTGAATACTTATTTTACCCGCTATATATATATATATATATACACACACACACACATATACATACACACGCACATACCATTCAGTCAGCGTCCGAACTGAAAACCCAGGATTTAAACACCTGTTTGTGTGCGGTTGTGAGCGTGTACTGTATATACAAGATCCCTCCAATGGAATGTTTAAAAAAGTACTTCTCAAAAAGATAAACCCACCCAATCTTCTCTAAAAAGCCTTTTCTTTCATCTAGATCTATTTTAGGAATTGAGAACATCTTCAAAATGTTTTTAGGGTTTCTGTGAAGCAGGCAGAAACCAAAGGTCCAAAATAGAGAAATGAAAAAAGGCTCTTGCATTTTATGTTTTAATGAAGATTTTTTTWAAGTGAACATTCTTTAATCAGAGTTGTGTTGAAATTAGAAGTTAAGCAGCAGCCTTGTAATAAAAAAACAGTTGATGAGTTACTGTGTATAAGCTTCTTATCTCGCTCCAGCAGAAGACCTGTTTTTTTTTTTGCCCTGGAAAATTAAAATAACTCCAGAGGTCCTTGACGAACCCTCTTTGTCTCGTCTCGGTCGCAGATGGACTCTCAGCTTGCCTGCATGATGAGCGAGAGCAGCGTGGACTACATCGCTCGCTTCAATGATCTGGCTCAGGAGCTGGCCGTGACCGAGCCCTCCATCCCGCCTCCCTGAGGAAGACCCCACAGCCATCTGGACGACTCGATGAAGAGGAGGAGACGAGGTCACTCCTAAGATTTTTTTTATATGCTTCAAAGGAAAAAAAAACGACTGTCCCGACTTCCCTGAAAGCCATCCTTGTTTTGTAAAAGTGCAATAATAACGGTGAACCTTGAGCTGTGTTCACTGAACTCTTCTACAATATAAAATATTATTTTTTAAAACTCTTTAGATAAATGTGTTTACTAAACACAACCTCTTGTATAAGAATACTATGCCATATCTGAACAAATTATTTGTATCATTTTTTCTGTTTCATCCTGCTCCATTTGTTCAAATTCCACTCCTTTAAAATGGACCCCAGACGTGTGAATCCTTAAAAATGTGCAAATAACACCTCGCCTGAAGCGTGAGTTTTATTTAAATTTTGTTGTTGTTTTTTTGTTTTTTACTAAAAAGCAGTGAAAAACAGAAGTTGAATGTGTTGAGGTACTTGTGATGATTGAGCTGCAGAAGTAGAGCACCAAGCAGCTGAGTAGAGATAAAATCTATCTTGGTGGTCTTCTTTTTTGTGTGCTTCCCCCTTCTCTTTTTAACAGTTCTGGACTGGAACCAGCTTTTTGATTTACATGCTATTTTTATTTTCTACTCATGAAACATGAGCTGAAATCATTCTTTCCCCTCACATTTTTTATTTGCTGAAATGTTCAGGTTAATTCTGTGCATAAAAGGGGTTAAAAGAAAAATATTTTTCACAGGTTAGTCGCTGGTGTTCCTCAAGGATTTGCTTTTGGTCCCTTTTTTTTTTAAAGATGCTCATCAGTTTTGGTGCAACATTTAACTCTTAACAACAGAGCTGATTTAGCTCAATTCTTGTGTGAATCTTGCAGTTCTGATTTCTTTGACGGTGCTGTTTTGAAATGTTCATCAACAGATGGTGGCTGAAAACGAGTGTTAAAAGCAGGAGTTTATACTTAAATGACAACCAGGGTGTAACTGGATTGAACACTAAAGCCATAGTTGAATAAACTTTTAAACATTTTTTAAACAAATTCTATAGCATTGTTTTCCTTTTGACTAAAACTGAATTGTAAGAAAAAACACTTTTGTGCAAAAGGATAATTGGCTTTAAACATCTCATTTYACACATCACTATTTGAGGTAAATTCACCCACAGAGGGGTTCTCAGCTGCATTACTGTGAACATCATTATTCAGAATGTACACTGCAGTACAGCTCATGCCATCATTCCACAAATATATTTATATATTTCCCCCCCAAATACATTTGTATCTTTACCTTCACAAAGCTCCTGGGATAATTATTGATTTGTCAAGYGTGAATCTAGTGACACCAGATTCTTTGTCCATAATGAACTGCAGGATTTCTTTTTTTTTTTCCCCTGTAGGAATTATTTGTACAAATGCCAATTCCTATATTCACTGCATTTTTTTTGTTGTTGTATATTGTAAATATATATTTAGACTATTTATTTTAAGCATTTTTCAAAAGTGTTTTCTGTTTAACTTAATATTGAGGTGACAACTAAAAAAGAAAACACAAGTTTTCAGTTTTGTAAAAAGCATTTTAAATTCAGTGTATAAAGATAGTTTAAAACAAAGTTTTTGTTGTGTATTTTGTGGTGAAAATATTCAAACTTTCACAAAGTTGGAATGTGTGCTTATGGATATCAATGGCAGTTTTAGGTTTATTTTCAAAGACAGGTTAATCGTGTCATGAATGAAAACATGCCAATTTATTTTTTACATTAAGTACTTTAAAGCTGCAGGGAAGTTAAACTGAGAGATGAGTATAAGGAGCTTAATGTGACACAAAAAATTATGCAAATTTTAATGTCATTTTTATTTTATATTTTAAGTATGCTTGGCAGATTTGGACAAATTTAGTGACAGAAGAAGCAGAAATCACATCTTTGTAAAAGTTGCAGATCACAGTGCTAGACGTATTCAACGTTAGAAGTATTTTAAAAACTCCGTACTAAATCTTTTTCTCAGCATTACAGAAACTTATTACACAAACAAAGTCAACAAATGTACAGGATACAGAAATGTGCTGCTCATCCAGATTGAAGAATATCGTGCCAAGACAGGAAACTGAAAAAAGCTGCATTTTCTGCACAGATAAGCAGCATTTCCTTTTCACTGACAAAAAAAAACATGTCCCAGAAACATCAAGTCAGTTAGCGTTACAGGGCTGAAAAAAAAAGGCTTCAATGGAGTGTCCAACCGTTCAGCCAAGACAAAAATAAATTACCCGCATTACAGTCTCCTCTTATTTCCCAGGTTCATCGTTAACGTTTGAGCATCGATTTTGACCAAATTTCTTCAAGTATTGCTGAACAGACACCTGGTCACTCTCAGGTATTAAAACAACAAATCCTGCAGCACACGGGCTCCTGGTTATTTGATGCACTGCAAACAGCTGGTACAGAGCTCAGWCCTTCTACATTTTAAATCTGTTTGGCCTCCTTGTTCCTGATTTGGTCCAAGTCATTCCCAACACAATCCCTCACCTGCTGCAGTGTCACTCCGTTTTAGCCTTTCCMTCCTTGCGAGCGCGAGACGACATGACTTTGAAGAAGAGCGTGGGCCACAGAGTGCGGAGGTAGATRGCCACCGAGGGCAGAGGTCCGGCCAAAACCACATCTTTACTTTTCTGGCAAACCGCCTTTAAGACTGCGAGAGCCACATCTCTGGGGTGCCAACCGGACGCCGTGGTTTTATCCATAACTGTAGGAAATAATAAAGAGACAAGAAACATCAGACGTACAAGAAGTCAAAACTTGTTTATTTTGACTTTAGAGAACTCATTCAGCTGCTCTCACATGTAAGCAGTGTTGTATAAAGTACCACAAAGTGGTACTTGAGTAAAAGTAAGTATCTTACCATAAAATTACTTTGGTAAAAATTAAAGTTTCCTCTAAGAACATTACTTGAGTAAAAGTCTTAAAGTATCTGATATTTCTTGTACTTAAGTATCAAAAGTAAATTTCTGACATAAAATGTACTTAAGTATTAAAAGTTAAAGTATTGAGAAAAAATGCGAGGTTAGATGTTCAAAAATGATATTTATTGGAAGATGTACTTTCCAAAAAACATTTTCTAAATGACTATTAAAATATTAATATTAAATTTTTTTAGGATGCACTAATGTAGCTGTGTCAGATATATACTGTATTTATATGTACAGTACTGTAAACTACCTAAGTGGCCAATGAGCTGGCACATGGTCATATGTCATCTCAAATTGAACATTTCATGTTTAAATGTCTGTTAGATTACACATGACCCTGAGATGAACAACTCCTGTAGTTTGGCCTTCTACATCTTTGGCCTTGGTTAAACCAGCTCTCCACACTCTCCACACCAAGCAACAAATATCTGTCTTTTGCACAGAACAAATGTTTTATTTGTTAGACTGATTTTTTTAAATACTATTGTATTCAAAAAGTTTATATTTAGATGGTTTCAGCTCATGTAATCATTTAAAATTATTTATTCTTCATATTTTATCATTTATTGAATTACATTTATCCCAGAGCAGTTGTGTCACAGTATGATTCTAAATATAAACATGTTTAGCACACCAAGAAACTTGTTCTTACCATAAAATTGTGAAGAATGAAATTTGTGGATCTTTCTGATAAATTAAAGTAACATTAAAAAAACAMTCATCTAGAGAACATGGCAAGTTTTTATTTTTATTTTTGGATGGGGGGGTGATGTTAAACAGAGACTCATCTTTGCTTTGATATGGGGCAAATAAATGTTCTTCTGTTTGAGGTAATATGGTTTAGAAGAACTCAAACAGTGAATCTCACAGAAGCCTGCGTGCGCTGAGGCSTGTTCCCGTCTCTCAGGAGGAGAGTTTAGTTACTGATGCAAAGTTGGACAGATCTGCTCGATAACGACGCTCTGAACATATATTTAATATAAAGTTAGGTTTTAAAGACCAAAGTTTCTGGTAGTTCAGGAGCAAAGTGCAGGAGGAGATGTCAGGACTGATCACTGCAGCTGCTGCTTCCACTGCCTCTGCTGAAAACTGCTCTCAAGTCCCGCCCTGCTCTGCTCTGATTGGATAAAACAGCTCTGGAGTTTGTCTGATTTGTTGAAAGCAGTGTCCGTTTAATCCTTACATCAGGGCCCCGCTGCCCTCCTCTGACAGAATAACGATCCAGTCACACCAGTGAGGCTGGATTTTTTGTTTTGTTTTGTTTGTTTTTAAGAAATCAGGTCACATTTGCGACCCTGCTAGCTGTTGTTTTCACAATCTCAGGTACAATCTTAGGTTCTCAAGAGAGCTTTATAACATTCCATCTGGTGCGATTTTTCTTTTTTTGATCGTGCACCTGCGCACCACTTACAGGTGCTGGTCATAAAATTAGAATATCATGAAAAAGTAGATTTATTTCAGTAATTCCATTTAAAAAGTGAAACTTGTATATTATATTCATACATTACATACAAACTCATATATTTCAAATGTTTATTTTGTTTAATTTTGATAAGTACAAATGACAACAAATGAAAATCTCAAATTCAGCATATCAGAAAATTAGAATCTTGTGAAAAGGTTCAAAATGGATGGCACCTGGTACCACTAATCAGCTAATTAACTCAAACCACCTGCAAAGGCCTTTAAATGGTCTTTCAGTCTAGTTCTATAGGCTACACAATCATGGGGAAGACTGCTGACTTGACAGTTGTCCAAAAGACGACCKTCGACACCTTGCACAAGGAGGGCAAGACACAAAAGGTCATCGCTAAAGAGGCTGGCTGTTCACCGAGCTCTGTGTCCAAGCACATTAATAGAGAGGCGAAGGGAAGGAAAAGATGTGGTCGAAAAAAATGTACAAGCAAGAGAGATAACRYCACCCTGGAGAGGATTGTGAAACAAAACCCATTCAAAAATGTGGGGGAGATTCACAAAGAGTGGACTGCAGCTGGAGTGAGTGCTTCAAGAACCACCACACACAGACGTATGAAAGACATGGGTTTCTGCTGTCGCATTCCTTGTGTCAAGCCACTCTTGAACCACAGACAGCGTCAGAAGCGTCTTGCCTGGGCTACAGAGAAACAGGACTGGACTGCTGGTGAGTGGTCCAAAGTCATGTTCTCTGATGAAAGTAAATTTTGCATTTCCTTTGGAAATCAAGGTCCCAGAGTCTGGAGGAAAAGAAGAGAGGCACTTCATCCACGTTGCTTGAAGTCCAGTGTAAAGTTTCCACAGTCAGTGATGGTTTGGGGTGCCATGTCATCTGCTGGTGTTGGTCCATTGTGTTTTCTGAGGTCCAGGGTCAACGCAGCCACATACCAGGAAGTTTTAGAGCACTTCATGCTTCCTGCTGCTGACCAACTTTTTGGAGATGCAGATTTCATTTTCCAACAGGACTTGGCACCTGCACACAGTGCCAAAGCTACCAGTACCTGGTTGAAGGGCCATGGTATCCCTGTTCTTAATTGGCCAGCAAACTCTCCTGACCTTAACCCCATAGAAAATCTATGGGGTATTGTGAAGAAGAWGKWGCAATACACCAGACCCAACAATTCAGAAGAGCTAAAAGCCACTATTAGAGCAACCTGGGCTATCATAACACCTGAGCAGTGCCACAGACTGATCGACTCCATGCCACGCCGCATTGCTGCAGTAATACAGGCCAAAGGAGCCCCAACTAAATACTGAGTGCTGTACATGCTCATACTTRTCATGTTCATACTTTTCAGTTGGCCAACATTTCTATAAATCCTTTGTTTTTATTGGTCTTCAGTAATATTCTAATTTTCTGATATGCTGAATTTGAGATTTTCATTTGTTGTCATTTGTAATCATCAAAATTAAACGAAATAAACATTTGAAATATATGAGTTTGTATGTAATGTATGAATGTAATATACAAGTTTCACTTTTTAAATGGAATTACTGAAATAAATCTACTTTTTCATGATATTCTAATTTTATGACCAGCACCTGTATGTGCAACTCTGTTTATACGTCTCATTCAACCACAATTAGATCAACTCTATCCAGGAGGCACAATTTATCTTTACATTATTTCTTTTAATAAGAAGCCGAATGAACTAAAAGCAACGACTCTATACTTCTTGCCCTTTTTAAAAATGTAAAGAGTAGAAAGTACAGATAATTGTGTGAAAACGTAAGTAGCAGAAGTAAAAAGTAGGCTGAAAAATAATTACTCAAGTAAAGTACAGATACCCAAAATTTATACCTAAGTACAGTAACAAAGTATTTGTACTTAGTTACTTTACAACTCTGCATGTAAGAAAAACCTAATGCTGTCAGTTCTGCATAACTGTAGTTGATAATTTTCTGAGCAGAAAAAGCAGCCATTAAATCTAAACTGCAAATGTCTTATTCTTCAAATATAATTTATCTTTAATTTCTAAGAGTTTAACAAAAAGTTTAGGAAAAAGAAAACCTTCGCAAAGAGTTATCCAAACAGATGAAAAGCTTAAATGGTTTATTTTTATATTTACTTTGTATAAGAAATGATTTAACACTTTAGAAAAATTGGACGGTTTAATTTTCACTAAATAAACCAGTTATTCTTCCCGTATGTCTCACCTCCATACGTGGAGCCGTCTCCGGTGACGGCATTGATGGATAAGTTGGTCTGGATGTAGCCCGGGCTGATGACTGTCACTGGGATCCCGAAGCACTCGACCTCTGCTCGCAGGCAGTCAAAGTAAGCCTGGGCGGCGTGTTTAGACGCTGCATCTGAGCACATCAAACACAAACATTTGTCAAGCTTTACTTGCGTTCTGCCTGGAAAACGGATGAGAATGACTCGCACGTGGGTCGAGTCGAGTGAAGAAGACTGACAAGCAGATCTGTAGGGAATGGCGATCTTTCCCTGGACGCTGCTGATGAAGACGACGTGGCCYCTGCGCCTCTGAACCATCGACGGCAGGAGGGCTGTGAGGGGAAAAGAAACAGAAACAGATGGCAAGTGGGTTCTGCACACTGGATTTTCYCTGAAGGATTTACAAAAAAATATTTTGACACCTTGTCAAATATTTTGAATTAAAAAAGAGCTTCTCAGAGAGAAAGGAATTTAAAAAATGATTGTTGCTGATGTCTTTTATTGTTAACCAGGAAATGATGCTTGTTCTGGCTTCTAAATAAGATATCCTGAAAAAYGTTAAGCTCATAGTTCTCTATAAAGACATCTGAAAAACATAACAGACGTCTTTCAGACCAAGGTTTTAACTTTTGGATCTTTGGGTAATTGAATTTGTCAGCCCTGAATAAGACAATCCACACTTTCTAACCTTGAGTAAGAGCAATGGGTCCAAAGTAATTAGTTTCCATCACGTCTCGCTGAACTGAAATGTGCGTGTCAAGTATGTTGCCACGATAGCTGARCCCAGCGTTATTAACGAGAACGTCTACGTGTCCGTAACATTTCAGGATGTCCTCCGCAGCTTTGTCCACAATTTCTGCTTTAGCCAGGTCGAAGACAACAGTGCTGGGAGTGAATGTCTTTTGGATAGACAGGAAAAAAAATGGTATTTTTCAATTTTATTAAACTTAAAGTCTTTGTTTGATCATTTTAAATGCATCTTGATTGTGTGTGCATATTTGCATGCCTGCTGCTGGGTGCTAGTTGAATTTGCTGTGAGTTCCTCGACCACTCGTTGCAGGCGGGTTGCATCTCTTCCACACAGGACAAGCCGAGCACCTGCAGCATGGAAGACTCGTGCACACTCTACAACAACAACAACACAACACTATTACATGCAGGAAAATATGAGTGAGATGAAGTGATATTATGTAATGAAAAGTGCAGAAGGCTGACCTTTCCCCAGTCCAGAGCTGGCCCCTGTGATGACAACAACCAACCCTTGGACAGAAGCTCCCTGTCTGAGGCGGAAAAGTAGCCTGATCAACAAGAAGACTCCAACACCTGATAAAATGAATGGAAGCATTCCTCCTGTTACACGCTCCATGGCCGACAGTCACTCCGCCTGGCTGCACACAAACACAAGTTACATCAGTAACAATAAGTTGTTTTTTTAAGGTTTCCTAATTCTAATTTAAATCATAGCTTTACACTGTTCACGCCATGCCGTCATCATCAGCATGCTGTCACGGCTAATCCTAATGACGCTAATGCTAACGTTAGCTGTTAGCTATCATTTGACGTGTAAATAATAATTTGTAGCTTACAAAATTGTTACTTTAAGTTGAAGCAGGAAAAAAAACTGACCCAAATGGATGTCCAACGGTGCAAGTAAAGTGTGTCGCCGAAAACGAGTAGTTCCTGTTTGGCTTCTTCGACGAACTTCAGCCTGATGCGCGCACCGCACAGAATTGTGGGAATTGAAGTCCAAGACCGAAAGTCTTTTATCCYACATCCAGCAAATTACCCAAGTAGGATCCTTTCTTGTACGTCAAATCTGGCTTGTTTGTTGGAGTAAAACTTTCAAAACACTTTTTATATAAAAAATAATCATCTTTGTGTTTTTAGCACATGATGGGCAATATTTAATATAGTCATATAATAAATGTGATGTATCAGTCACATGGAGGCAGTGCTTAAAAGCCTGAATTTTGCCTGAAACTCTCAGACTGAAGAAGTCTCTTGGAGAAGAGACGAAACGTTTCATTTGAGAAGAACCCGTCCAGAAGACCTATATTTTTTTTTCTTTTTGATAGTCATATAACTGCATTGAAAGTTACTTGTCACAATAAATTGTAAAGCATTCTATGAAGCCTTTTTGTTAGAAATTGCATAAGAATTTTTTTAGCGTAATTAGTACGCTCGGTTGAAAAACTGTATGTCTCCTTAATAACCTACATTATTGTTGTCTAAATTTAGTCTGTATAAAATCCTTATAATTTAAGTCTTACAAACCAAACATTGGATTTTATGAGGATTCTGGATGCAGAAAAAACCTCATTAACCTGGCAAGTGCACCTATTTTAGAAAAATGTTAGATTTAAATGACATAGATTTAGGCAATATTCATTTTATGGAAGAGACACTTTTAGCACCCAGACTGAAGACCAAAAAAAAAAATCTGCTTTATGGTTTTTACCTCTAATATGGTTTTTGGATGAAAGCTTRTATGTAAAAACTGCTTGTTTTGGTAGCAGATTAGCTAACAAATAATTAGCGGTCCTTGCTAGGTACAAATTAAACTCAAGTGTTCATTCTTCCCGGTCCCTGCTTCGGGACTATTCCACCCATCTCAGAAGCACCGTATGACTCATACAGAAGAAATAACAGGGGTGATGTAGTTGTACTCTTGAACATTTGAAAGATTTTATTTAAATTTTCAAGTGAGGAAATGCAAGCTCTGCAAAACGCTGCATGCCTGTGGTTGTGCCCATCCACCAGCCAACACTCAAAGCTGAGCTCACAGTTGGTGGTTGTGTGGAAAATAGAAAAGCTAAGTTTGAGAATCAACTCTTCTCAGGTCCTTTTATATACACACTGTACATTTATTATTAGAAAACTGTGTTCCACCTAAGCACCACAGGAGGAAGATAAAAGCACRAGATTGTAAATTTAAAGTTAACAGTGTTAAGAGTTGAACATTTACAGCTGTTCTGTAAGCCTTTTGTACTCAGGGAAAAGAATGTTTCTTTGTCAAAAAAAAAAGTTTCAGAAGCAAAACGTTCATGTGATCACAGACGTCTAATCTGAAACTGTTCGACATGAACGCCACCAATCCTCAATCTGCCCGCAACGGACAATTAGATCAGTTTTTCATTGGTGTCTACAGAACAGTGAAGCAGTTTATATATCTGGATTACAGTTTATTATCCAGTTGTCGTAAGTCTCCTGTTATACTACAACTTCATTTTTACAGTTTTCCTCGTCCTGTTAGGAGCACCGCTACCTCCAGAGAGGAACACCATGGCAGAAACAAACGATATAGATATTTGATGCGTATTATCTGCAGCATTAAAGTCTCTACATTGGCTTTGTCTTGATGTTAATGTAATATACAAGATGAGAGGAAACCACGGGAGCTGTGTCGTCCATGAACTTAATTGGATTCATTAATGCCAGACAGCCTACTTGAACAAGACAACCTGATTTAACTTGGATCTAGTCACTCCTCTCCGGACATGACGAAAAACAAAAGTAAAAAATACAGAAAAGTACGTTTGAAATATCCTAATATTTAATGAAACGTGTACTGATCAGCAAAAAAGGGGTACAGTTAAACTATGGGGGAAAGAGGAGAGCGCAAGATACACGAAACATGTCTACTTCAAAACATTTGAGTCCAGAAGGAACTGCTGCCGTCGTCCTTTTTGCACTAGCTTTGCTGTGTGAAGAAGATAAGGAGGGCAGGGGAGCTGGCGCAAAAGTACTACGGCGATAGGTGTGCTGTTGTTGTCACATAGAAGTAAAGGAAATGTATGGGGGGTGGGGGTCCCTTCTAGTTTTAACTATATCCCTCTGATCAAAGTTCAAAGTGGAAGCAGCCACCTCAAGTGGAGCTAACCACTGGGCCTGATAGTGACTTCCATTTTTCTTACATCCGGGGTGGGTATGTTCTGMTTTTTTTGTTTTTTCTGATGGTTTTTACATTTTTTTTTCAGAGTGCACTCATACATAGAGTTCGTAGATCTTTTTGGCGCAATACACCAGGGCAGCCAGTGCTATCATGTTATGGAGTCTCTTTCTGTGGACGTCGTCCCTGCGTACCAAAACCACGGGCGTCGAGGAGGTCAGTGTGTGCAGGGGCAGCCGTGACAGTTTCTGGCTGTCGTATTCCACTTGGTACTTGCAGCAGGGATCAAACTGCCACGAAATCCCGTAGAGCGCGGCGCAGGCCACGCTGAAGGCGCCGGCGGGCAGCGCCATGTAGCGCGAGTACTCGGCGGGCAGCGACAGCGGTGTCAGGAGYCACGCGGCGCCTGACAACACGGCCGTCTTGTGCAGGCAGTTCCCCACCGTGATCCAGCGGGCCGTCTCGTCCCCGATCCGCGTGGGCTCGATGACGATGTACTTGTACTGGGCCTCCAGCGCCTGCTCCAGCTCATACTCGAACTGGTCCTGGGCGTTCTCGCCGTTGTAGATCTCGTGCACGATGTAGCAGTCTGACGCCGCCATCACTGCCCTGCGCAGAAACAAAAAAGGAATGCCCTGGTTACGATAGGAAAGCCGCATCACAAGAATTTGTGTTTTGTGTATCTTCAGCCTAATTAGTTCATTCTTACTCGGTCTTTAAGCTAACATTCTTATCGCAACATCAAGGTGACTTAAAAACAATTATATTATTTAAACACAAATAATGCAAAAAATAAAAATCCATTAAGCTGAGAGGTTGTACACACAGGACTACATTTTAACCAACTTTATGCTAACGTATTACCACAAAAAATTAAAAAATTTACTTATTGATGATCTGCTCAATTTGTATAAATAAATGACTGCATAGTCTTTTATAGGGGTGTAAGAAAATATCGATACACTGAAATATCGCAATATTTCATTTCCCCATACTGTATCGATATTCTAAAGCCCTGTATCGATTTTTTTATTAAGGTTTAAAACGTCAACTTTCCTGCCAGCCACTCATTTTTATGTTGTAGTTCAGCCTCTGACCACTAGTTGGCAGCAGTGAGCCAGCCATTTGGCTCCTCTATCTTTTGAGCGCCAGAGAGTAAGAGACCATTAGCATTGTAAGTAAACATTAGCTTCATGCTCCGATAGCTGAATCTGAGCGGAAAAGACCGACACCCTCTCAAAAAAATCGCAATATATCGCCTTGCTTACAGTATCGCAATATATCGGGATATATTGTATCGTGACCGCTCTGTCATGATATGTATCGTATCGCCAAATTCTTGCCAATACACAGCCCTAGTTTTTTAGAATCAACTTGAACTCGTCTGAACGTTCACTTATTGTGTCACTTTTCACTTCGCACAGTCAAGATATTAACAAGTATTGAGAAATACCTTGGTAAAAGTTTCCTCATAACCTTGTGTATGAGAGATGTGGGAAAAGCTTAATTCACCTTAAGCTCACTTTTACGATATTAATTTCGCCCCCTGTCCAAAAGGTTTTTTTTTTTTTTTGTGCCACTTCATTCTGAACCTGTGAAAAGACTCCAGGGATAAGAATGTGTCTTAAACAAATGAGCACTGAGACAATTATGAATCCGACTTTTAGATCCTCTGTTCCCACCAGCCTGTCACACAAACTGTTCTCATTTCTTTAGCTGAAAGCCAGAGATTTCAAAGGCAGAAAATAGTATTTTAGCACCAACAAGATGATTCCCAAAGAGAACCTGGCAGAAACTTTTGATGAAGACCACTTAAAAATATCAGAAGAAAGTCTGGCTGCTTAGACGCAAAATGAAAAGGAATGTTTTAAAACTKTTTCATGGTGTTTTATAAACCAAAATAATCAAGTCTTTGCAAGTTTTGTTAGTTTAACCACTGCTATTTTTTCCTTTCAGGCAATTTTATCTGTTAAATATAAAATATATGAAAACTCCGTACCTGCTAAGAAAATAACATATTAACTCGTTCGTCTTTGAAGCTAACGACCTTGTGGCTAAAAATTATTTGAGGGCACTTGTCTTGAGAACATGTCTGCGGTGTGCTTCAGCAGGGGACACCCAGCCTTTAGCTCGGTCGCTTTCATGGTCAAAAGTTGGAAGGCTGGCCAGCTGAGTTCAGGACCGATTTACTCTCAGAGCAGCTCAAACAGCGGACACTAGCAGCCGAAAGGCAGATCTTTGCAGCAAAAATAAACCTGACAAATCATCACCGAGTTCCAAACGACGCGTGGAACAAAGCACGTTTCCCCCACAGTGACATGACTGCAGTGTGAGGCTTAAATCAAGAGCAGACAGTTGAGTTCCCCGCTAACGACGGCAGCTATTAGCCAGCTAACGTTAGCTAATCAGGGGGYTAAAATTACATTTGTCTTATCTTGGCATTGGAGTTTGTATCCTAAATGAAGTGCATGGTCGGGAACGGTGTGTGCCACCGACAAAACTTTGTCTCTTATGAAAATATTTTCGCTTTACGGCCAAAATGTGGAGTAACTGACCTCTCCCTGCTAACTGGGACACCGCGCCTCCTTCCCAGCGACGCCATGTTGGAAAAAACAACTGTGATTTTAGTTGACGTAAAACAACCCGGTGAATCCTGGGTATTGTTGTCCGCACATACACTTGACGCTTCAATAGAACCCATYGTATGGACTACAATTCCCATGGTGCTATGCGGGAACAGAACCTGCAGCACGTATTTTTGCAACTGCACGAGTTTGAGAGGTCAGGTTAGTTTTTTATTTAACAAAGCAAAACACAATGAATGCATATTTGATTAAATTAAGGTAAATAATTAAAATTTAACCTAACTTCAAATAAACTAATCACCTTCTAAAATACTCACCCATATTGTGCCCTTGTCGCGTGCTCTTGTCAGTCCGCGTGCTGTAACCTGACGTACTTGGATGTTAATGGCTATTGGCTACGTTCAGGAATGTAGCTCGATTGGAAAATACTGTGCGTGATGATGTAACCACTTCAACCTAATTGAGCAGCACTACTGAGTAGTAGAAATAAAACCATGGAGAACATTTAATCCCGTTAATTAATTTCAGTGATTAAAATTATTTATAGTTATTTTTTTTATTCTAAGCTGTTTTTAAACGCGGACATTTCAAAACTAGAGCAAATAATAAGTGTGGCACCTATCTGTAGTCCATAGACTTAAATATATAGATCATCTGTTCTATAGAGACTCCTTGCTGTAGTCCAATTTTATTAAGGCACAACGATACACTATTGACAATTTCATTAAAAATAAACAAAAACAGATAAAATATATATGTATACTTATACCGTAGATGAGCTGATTGTTTCATCACACGCGTATTTTCAGTAAAATATAAACAGAATAAAGAATTAAAAACAGTATGTTTTCAAATATTTTCCCAAATGAATCGCTTGGTGAAACTGTCGTTCCTTATACCGCCACCAGATGGAGCCAAAGGCTGCGATTACGCACAGAATGGCTTTGAAAGCGTTATAAACAGCTTTAATTAGTTGAGTTTATTCAGTAAAAATAATGCACATACATATTTAAAAAGATGCATAAATTAAAAATACTTGGATGACACAAAAAATGAAGACGCGTTTCCATTGTGGCAAAATACACAATCAAAATGACAAAATGGGTTGAAATAACAAAAATAATAAATACCAGTAAACAGAAACAAACATATGAATCTTTATAATCCAGAAAATATAATACAAACAAAGGACTGTAAGACTTGAATACAAAAAGGAAAGTTAAATGAATTATAGGGCCTTCCTCTTAAAGGTAGCTGGTTTAAAAATTTGAGATTTAAATATTCATTTTCTAGAAACTGACAGTATTCTTAAGATCTTTTTATCCTGTAGCACCAGTGTAACTTAAAGAGGACAGGTCATTTTGTAAAAGAAATAACTAAAGAGAACGAGATGGATCAGTTCTGTTTAAAGTGAAAAAAGCTGTTAGAAAAATATTTAAGTGTATTTTTTACAGAATTTTAGTCCCAGTTTCCTTAAACACTGAACCTTTGTACCGGCCCACTTTTAGAATACGTTGTTGTTCCAGWGATGAACCAGTTGTTTCTACATATTAGGCACACTCTTTTGTTTTGCCACAAACGCACAGCATAAACAATGTGATAAGAAGCCTTTTTTTTATTTGGAAAAAGTACAGGAAACAAATCAAGTATAAAACAGTGTAACAAGAACATTAAAACATTTTGACACTGATTTCAGAGAGACCCACCTGCTCAAAACACAAGTCTGACATTTGTTTTTAACAAAACACACAAAAACCTAAAGCTTACACAATAAAGACTTAATGCCTTGGCCTCTATGCCCCCCAAAAGAAACGTTTTAAAACGGGACTTATTTTTATTATTATTGCAGTTCTTGATAAGAATGTCGAGTGCCCTGAGGTGTGCTCCTGCTCAACACTTAAGATTGTRCACAGCAATTTGTTTTTCCTGTAAAATATTTATGAGGTTAACCATATTATTTTGACATCGGCTGGTTAAAAACAGACCCTGTAAAAGCAGAAAAAGAATCAATCAGATTTAAAACAGCAACAAATATTGACAGAACCTGCCCTGAATAGAAGAGTGATGCTAGTTTGAATAAAGTTATTTATATAAATTCAACACTGAAATAATAAATTGCACGGACATCAGACCATCGTCTCTATTAACTCAGTCAGGTTAGACCTTCTTGCTACATTGAGGTTTAAAGATCCACCTTTAATCCACCAATGAATAAATTCAGGACCCAAAAAACATGTTTTTTTTTGTTAATTACAGGGGAAGAATGGCTTTAAGTTTTAACCAAATGAAGCTTTAGGTAAGTTAATCTTTTCAAAATACATATTTAAAACCTGGAAAAAACATAAAAATGCATAATGTTTAGTTTTTAGGATGCATTTCTCACACACCATCATTCACAACAAGATCTCCACACTTGTTTAAAGAAGGGGATAACTAAAACTAGTAAAAAGTATATAAAAAAGGAGCTATAATAAAAAAAAAGTCAATGCCATCAGAGTGCAAGTGGAACCACCARGATACCAAGTGGGTCGACCCGAAGCCCGTGCTCAGTGAGGAGCATCAACAAGCTGTGAGATGGGATCTGGTTCACACACCGAACACCTGCGTCGAGTCAGCGCTGAGAGTCTACCCGGACCTGTCCGGCACCACACTTTGGTTCTTTAACACGTTTCGCTCACTTCCTGCACGCAGTCCCCTCATGTTTATGGATGTAAATGACCCTATGTTCAGCTCTCACACATCGTTGGGTTTGGTTTTTTTGTTGCGCGAGATCACCTGGATTCGCTCGGCGCTTCCCTCCTGAGAGTCTCTTTGACGTCGCCACGTGGGGTCATTGATAGATGTGTTCGAAGTACTGAGGCTGAGGATTCTCTTTGACGTATTTCTGAATGTACCAACAAGTCAGGTGAGCTTTCAGGTCCTCCTCCACCACAAAATCCATGGCTGCCTGACATCACATAAAAACACTAATTCAGTTCTTTCAGTGAATTATTATCATCTTTATAGCAAATGCTAAATAATGTGTACCAGCTACTAGGGCTGTGTATTGGCAAGAACTTGGCAATACGATACATATCATGACAGAGGGGTCACGATACGATATATCCCGATATGTTGCGATACTGTAAGCAAGGCAATATATTGCGATTTTTTGTCCAAAAATTCTATTAAATAAAAACCTCTTACTGGAAAAAAATGAAAAACCAAAATTCATTGTCTCAGAAAATTCTAATATTACATAGACATACTTTTGATACATTTAGCTGTGTTCTGCTTTGTATGCGTTTTATTTTATTTGTTTCATATTGCTTATTTCATCCATGTTTTCAATTATTAGACTAAATTTTGCCAATAAATAGTTTTAAAATGTATTTTTTTTACAGCTTTTAGTTTTTAATGTCAATTTACAAAATGGTCACCCAACGCTTAACAATAGCCTCTACCTCAAGAGGTAGAGGAGCCAAATGGCTGGCTCACTGCTGRRAACTAGTGGTCAGAGGCTGAACTACAACATAAAAATGAACAGCTGGCAGGAAAGTTGACATTTTAAACCATAATAAAAAATCGATACAGGGCTTTAGAATATCGATATAGTATCAGGAAATGAAATATCACAATATTTCAGTGTATCGATATTTTCTTACACCCCTACCAGCTACTCAAAACGTAAATACTGTATAACGTACAGTATAATGTATAATGTACTAAGTGTATAATGTACTAAGTAATGCAGTGTTTGAAGACATTTTTTAAACCAAATCTAAGAGTCAAATGTTAAATACCTTTGCCAGGTGTTTGGCGATCCCTCTCCCTCTATAAGCATCAGGAACTTCTGTGTGTTGCAGGTCCACRGTCTTCTTCCCGACGTATTCATAAAGAAGAACGGCTCGATCCTGAGATCCTGGGAGCAGAAAAAAAAACCTGTAGGATTATCTCCAAACAAATTTGTTTAGAACATCAAGATTGATGTTAATCCACTTCTGATTTCATTATATTTTGTTTAATAGCGACCAGAACTCCTGATCACATTTTAAAGTTGTCTTCTTTATTGGTTSTTCAGGCTTTCTGAGGAGATTTCAAAGATGTTCTGGCTGCTTTTCCACAAGTTTTTAGTTCAGTCTTRGGCAGCGTATGGTGCAGTGTGTGCTTTAAAAAAAAACAAATAAGTGGAAAAGCAGAAAATATAAGAAGTGTCAGCAGGTTTTGAAACTACTACTCAAAGCAAATGAACAGTGACTGGAAGTCTTCTCTTTGTAAATAGTAAAGAATCCAGCAGACCTGACAAATGACCCGAGAAGCAAAGAAAAAACGATCAATTATTTCAGCCAAACTGTGTTATCTTTGCTATTTTTCATAAATTCAGCTAAAGACTGTCTCCGTGACAAACAGCTGGGAACAAGATTTAATTTAAAATCAATATTTTAAGTGGTCTAACAATTTAAAGGATAATTAAATAATTGGTGATGTAAGATTTCCCTTATATGTATTACAAAAACACAAAATAAGTATAAATAAGTATTTATATTTGTGCAGCCTTTGTTTTTAGGGTTATTAACAAAGTTTGTGTACTCAGACCAGTAATATTTGGGGTCACAAGTTTTTGCCATGAATATTTTGTGGGTCAGAAGATAAAAAGTTTGGGAACCACTGGTCTAGTCAACAAAACATATGGTCCATCTCTTGAGTTGAGGAGTCATTATTTATACCTGAATGGTTTATAGGTTGGATTTAATGGCTTATCAAASTAAAAGTCAGAAAACTACAAGAAATTAGGATTAAAACCACTTCAAAGACTACAAAAAAAGCAAAATCTAAAAAAAAAATTAAGAATGACTGAAATGTTTTGCACAGTGCTGTACAARTCTACAGTAAGGCAACAATAGGAAGACATGCTGCTGATAAAAGAGAACTATTTATAAGCTGTGCATCAAAGTCAGGAAGAAAACTGGGCACAATATTCCAGGGAATTACATTTGGTTTTAGTCAATAACTCTTAAAAAGTAATGTTTTCCAAGCGTAAACAATTATAAATTCTTCAGAGTAAATGTAAACATCAACTCGGACTCATAATTCATTCATTATCATTTAAACCGACTGCAGGACAGGATTACGTGAAGGGAAAATAAAGATGTGYAGGAGGAACAGCTGCTTTTTAAAAATACAACAAAAAAAGTGAAGTTACACGAATAAAACTGTCTGTGATCACATTTCTGACAAGACTCGGGTCTTTTCCCCCACAGCTGTGTGAACAGAACAACGCAGCTGTGTCCGAAATGGCAGCTGGAGTCCTTCATGAGGCTAACGACAACAATGTTAGCAGAAAAAAAGCTAAAGCTAACCTGCGCGTGCTTACAAAACGAAAACACCCCCTTACCGTTCAGCCTGATGATGAACTGCCGACGCTTTTTATCGTGTTCCACCTGAATCTGAGAGCTGCTCGTGTCAAACACATTCGTAGCTTGTGCCATAGCAGTGGTGTTTACTGACGGCGAGACCTGCAGCTAACCAGAAATGGCTACATGAGAGACGATGATGAACCGCAGTCAGAGCAAAACYTGCATCTGAATCAGCTGTGAGGTCACGTGACGGCCAGCCAATCAGCTTCCAGGTTGTCAGGAAGGCATGTGGAAGTAAATACAACAGATTTTATAACATAACTCTGACAAATAAACAGATATGCACGTAGAATGCTGTGCTTTGTATCATCCAATAAACCAAACTTCTTATTTTGTTTTTAATAATTAACTCTTCAGGCTTTATGAAGCTTTTTCACATATTTTAGGCTACTTTAGTTTTTTTTTTTCAGCTTTTGTCAACTTCTATTATTTAAAAATGTTAATTATTAGAGTCACTTAAAACTATAATAGCTGTCGAAATATGCACATATTTAGTGTATTCAATTATAATTTTTAGACTTCTTACACAGTTTCTACAGCATAATTGTATGGGAATTAATGTCACTCAAACTCTGGATTTTTACAAAAAATTGCTTTATAAAACAGTTCTGTCTTTGTTTTAAACTAAATTCAGCTATCAATATTTCAATATATCTCAGCAGCTCATTTGCTTATATGATCTTAGCTCCAAATTCTGCTTTAATGCTATCCACTGCTCATTTTTTTGTRCACAAAATTAGTATATTTATACAAATTCTTCTCAGAGCAAACAGGAGTCACATGTGGAGTACCCCAAGGTTCAATCCTGGGACCGCTTCTATTTAATATTTACATGTTCCCACTAGCCCAGATTATAACAAGTTAGTTAGTTAGTTAGTTAGTTAGTTAGTTAGTTAGTTAGTTAGTTAGTTAGTTAGTTAGTTAGTTAGTTAGTTAGTTAGTTAGTTAGTTAGTTAGNGTTAGTTAGTTAGTTAGTTAGTTAGTTAGTTAGTTAGTTAGTTAGTTAGTTAGTTAGTTAGTTAGTTAGTTAGTTAGTTAGTTAGTTAGTTAGTGTAACTATGCAGATGATACACAGCTTTGTATCACTTTATCAGGTCCGGACCCATGGACAAATTAACACGTGGATGTGCAAAATTTTCTCCAGCTGAACAAAAACAAGACTGAAGTTATTATCTTTTTATCTTTTGACCTGAAGAGGAATGATCAAGAGTCAGCYCACAGCTTCAGCTGTGAACGGGCCCAAAATCTGGGTGTAGTGATGGACTCTGACCTGAACCTTCGGAGACACATAAAAACAAAAGTTGGTGTTCTACCACCTGAAGAACATTCCCAGAATTAAAGAACTAATATCACAACAAGATTTAGAGAAACTATTCCATGCTTTTACTTTTAATCGCATTGATTACTGTAACAGTATCTTCACAGATCTGCCAAAAAAATAAAATAAAATAACTATCAGACTGCTACAGCTAATCCAAAATGCTGCTGCTCATATTCTCACTAAGACTAGAAAATAGAGCACATCACCCTGGTTTTAAAGTCCTTACATTGGCGACCTGTAGCTCAGATAATAGACTTTAAAATGCTTCTATTAGTTTATAAATGTCTTAGCACTCAGGTCTTCTGGTTCCAGTCTTTGTATCCCTAGAACTCGAACCAAACATGGAGGGACAGCTTTCAGTTTCCATGCACCTTTAATCTGGAACAAACTCCCAGAAAACTGCAAAACAGCTGAAACACTAAAATCTTTTAAATCAAGTCTGAAAACCCACCTGTTTAGAGCTGCCTTTGATTTTACTGCACATATGTTTGATGTTTTTGATGATGTAAAGCCCTTTGAATTGCTTTGCTGCTGAAATGTGCTAAACAAATAAATTTTATTTACGTACGTACGTATTTACTGACTGACTGACTAACTTACTTGCTTACTTACCGGTACTGACTGACTGACTTACTTACTTGCTTGCTTGCTTACTTACCGGTACTGACTGACTGACTTACTTACTTGCTTACTTGCTTGCTTACTTGCTTACTTGCTTACTTGCTTACTTACTTACTTACTTACTTCCCATCACAATTTCTTTTCAGAAGAGAACGTTACCTTTTTGCTTTCAACCTGGTGTCTCTGATTCCACTGTCATCTCTCTGACCTAACTCAAATAGAACAGATAAACCATCCTAATTTGCAAAATTTAACATCAGTTAGAGGGCGTTTTGGCTGAGCAGAAGTTGCACCAGTCTATCAGCATGGCACATCTAAATAAATGTAAACACCTCTATGTGCACCTACAGTATCTATGTTTTAAACTTTTTAAAGCAGTGTCCAAATTTCATGCTTAGCACTCAYTGGTTTTAATATTGCTAAAACTGTATTAATTATTGGTGCTATTGCGATAATTATTAATTTTGAAAATGAATAATTACAGTAGAAGTCTCTTTTGTTTAGAATTAGTAATAAATCAAAGGCCATCATGTGTTGAGTCAAGAATCGTGCAGTAAAAGTTTAATTATAACCATTTGATCATCTCTCTGTGAATTTGCTCTCTTACAATCTCAGTAATATTTTCATTATTATTTTTTATAAACCTCTGATTAAATGAACATTATGTCTTGATTTTTGATTGTTTTCATTTTTCACAATCAAAATGAGTATCAGGACATGTGTAGCTATCATGCTGTATGTTGATGTTTTACTGTCTATATTTATATGTATTTAATTAAGGTTTTATTTCAGGAGCATATTGCAGGGAGAAGCTCAGATCAGAGCTGCAGTTACCTTTGGGCTCATTCGGGTCATGGCTTCACAGCAGTAAATCCTCAGCAGATCAAACACTCATCAGCTGATATGTTTCACTCAACGTTTGTTTCTGCTGGTGAAATGTGAAAATGAAGACTCGAGGTTAAGCTGAAACAGACCGAGAGCCCAAAAGGTCGTTCTGTCAGGTTCACTAAAATCCCAGTGTGTTAATCCCGTTGAGCCGCCGGACTAATCCTGCAAAACCTTAAGGGAGTCTGTCAGGTCTGATTACATGTAAGGGAGACCGGGTGTGTTTCGCTGGGACTCTTTTTGTAAAACGGAAATTTCTTTGCAGAATCTCATCCAACCAACTGACTCTGTTTGCATCAGATAACTACAGTATCTTATATAAAAGTTTTCCTTGTTTATTTTTACTAGGCTTTTTTATTATTATTTCAAAACTAAAYATGATGTCCAAAGCGCCCAGGTAAGTCAGCATTCATTTCACAACTTAACTTAAATCACTTTATTTGACTTTATAAAAGGGCTGTTTTGTTGTTATTGACATTATGTACAGTAATGGTTTATTCAGTTCAGTTCATTCTTATATATTTTGTCATGTGTCTTATATAT